>NC_089843.1:47791182-48091182 GCF_035609145.1 Eleutherodactylus coqui
CCTATCTATCTATCTATCTATCTATCTATCTATCCCATATCTATCTATCTATCTATCTATCTATCTATCTATCTATCTATTTATCTATCTTCTATCTATGTATCTCATTTCTACCATCTATCTATCTATTTATCTATCTATCTATCTATCTATCTCTCATATCTATCTATTTATCTCTCTATCTATCTCATATCGATCTCCGATCTATCTATCTATGTATCGCAAATTTATCTCCTATCTATCTATCTATCTATCTATCTCCTATCTATGTATCATATCTACTATCTATCTATCTATCTATCTATCTGTCTCATATCGATCTTCTATCTATCTATCTATCTATCTGTCTATATGCCTCATATCTATCTATCTATCTATCTATGTATCGCATATCTATCTCCTATCTATCTATCTATCTATCCATCTATCTCATATCTATCTATCTATCTCCTATCTATGTATCTCATATCTACCATCTATGTATCTCCTATCTATCTATCTATCTATCTATCTATCTATCTATCTATCTATCTATCTATCTATCTATCTATCTCCTATCTATGTATCTCATATCTACCATCTATCTATCTATCTATCTATCTATCTATCTATCCATCCATCTATCCCATATCTATCTATCTATCTGCTATCTATGTATCTCATAGCTACCATCTATCTATCTATCTATCTATCTATCTATCTATCTATCTATCTCATATCGATCTCCTATCTATCTATCTATCTATCTATCTATCTATCTATATGCCTCATATCTATCTATCTATCTATCTCTCATATCTATCTATTTATCTATCTATCTCATATCGATCTTCTATCTATCTATCTATATGCCTCATATCTATCTATCTATGTATCGCATATTTATCTTCTATCTATCTATCTATCCATCTATCTCATATCTATCTATCTATCTATCTATCTATCTATCTATCTATCTATCTCCTATCTATGTATCTCATATCTACCATCTATCTATCTCCTATCTATCTATCTATCTATCTATCTATCTATCTCATATCGATGTCCTATCTATCTATCTATGTATCTATCAATCTATATGCCTCATATCTATCTATCTATTTATCTATCTATCTCATATCAATCTCCTATCTATCTATCCATCTATCTCATATCTATCTATCTATCTATCTATCTATCTATCTATCTATCTATCTATCTATCTATCTATCTATCTATCCCATATCTATCTCATATCTATATATCTATCTCATATCTATCCATCTATTTATCTATCTATCTCATATCTATCTATATATCTATCTATCTCATATTGATCTCCTATCTATCTATCTATCTGCCTCATATCTATCTATCTATTTATCTATCTATCTCATATCGATCTCCTATCTATCTATCTATCTATCTATTTTATCTATCTATCGCATATCTATCTCCTATCTATCTATCTATCCCATATCTATCTATCTATCTATCTTCTATCTATGTATCTCATATCTACCATCTATCTATCTATCTATCTATCTATCTATCTATCTATCTATCTATCTATCTATCTATCTATCTCATATCGATCTCCTATCTATCTATCTATCTATCTATCTATCTATCTGCCTCATATCTATCTATCTATCTCTCATATCTATCTATTTATCTCTCTATCTATCTCATATCGATCTCCGATCTATCTATCTATGTGTCGCATATCTATCTCCTATCTATCTATCTCCTTTCTATGTATCTCATATCTACTATCTATCTATCTATCTATCTCATATCGATCTCCTATCTATCTATCTTTCTATCTATCTATCTATCTATATGCCACATATCTATCTATCTATCTATATGCCTCATATCTATCTATCTATCTATCTATCTATCTATCTATCTATCTATCTATCTATGTATCGCATATCTATCTCCTATCTATCTATCCATCTATCTCATATCTATCTATCTATCTCCTATCTATGTATCTTATATCTACCATCTATCTATCTATCTATCTACTATCTATCTATCTCCTATCTATGTATCTCATATCTACCATCTATCTATCTATCTCATATTGATCTCCTATCTATCTATCTATCTATCTATCTATCTATCTATCTATCTATCTCATATCTATCTATCTATCTATCTGCCTCATATCTATCTATCTCATATTGATCTCCTATCTTTCTATCTCATATCTATCTATGTCATATCTATCTCATATCTATCTATCTCATATCTATCTATCTCATATCTATCTATCTCATATCTATCTATCTATCTATCTATCTATCTATCTGCCTCATATCTATCTATCTATCTATCTCATATCTACCATCTATCTATCTGTCTCACATCTATCTATCTCATATCTATCCATCTATCATCTATATCATATCTATCTCCATCATATCTATCTATCCATCTATCTATCTATCTATCTATCTATCTATCATTGTCTAAAAAAGCATGCTTTAGCAGAACCAAAACCATTTTACGGTTGCAAAAGTGCCAGCAGTCGGTATTTCTTTGGGCAATTTTCAATGTGATCTGGCCAGAGGGGCAATATGTTCTGTGGTGTATATACCATAGAGGCAGACCATGCTGTAGTTATAGGGGTGCATAACAGGAAGGGGCCCAATTTAGACCAGCTTTATTCTCTTGTGCTATATTCTATGTGAACCTCCACAGCAACATTACAGAGCAAGTGAGGGCATGGTAATTAAAATTAGTACAAGATTATTGAAATTCCTGCACTAATGTATGCACATATGCTCTAGTGAAAACAAGTAATGAGCAATCCATATATTCAGGGTATAAGACAAATGACACCGCCACTGCAGGATAATTAAACATGGATATTTCCAAGAACATTAATTACTGTTTCCCATTCGTCACTTACTAAAGAAAATCTGCCTGTAATTCTGGAGTTCACCCATAGATGGCTCCATATACTCATCTTGACATTACTATGGGCGACTACTGGTCTGATCTGAGTCCAGTCACTGTGAGCTCAGCCCACTAATAATGAATGGGACTATTATAACTTTGTGTGGATTATAATGAACCGGTCTGAATATGATGACAAGACCTTATAATAAAACCCAGACTGATAATATTAGTTACTTCAAGAAACTTTGTGACTAATATTAAGGGCTCAATTTATACCCTCCCTTCAATTTTTACTAATGATCTGTAGATGAAGAGACGTATAAATGTAAATCAACATTCTCAACACCCCTGCTTTCTGTAAGTGAATATAAACATGTAGCGGTTAATTTCAGAGTTTGGAAACCAACTTGATCATTTCCCTTACGTCCTACAGCAGCACAACCAAGGGGTTAATTCCTCCCCTGTGTAGAATTAGAATAGATGGAATTTTTAATGAATTAAATTAAACAATTAACTAGAGCCCCCTGACCCTATTGGATGGATGTCTAGCCCCTCCCACCCTGTGTTTTTTGTGTCCTGTATAGACTGGTGGATTGTTAAACTGCTTGCTTACTGCTACTTTTCTAATGTAGATTTACTATGCTGGACTTCCTAGATTGTGCTGAGAGATGCACAAGGGTGTTGGTTAACCCTATACTGGATAGTCAACAGGACTAAGCTGCTGCTTACGGGCTGTTATTATGTGCTTAGCTTGCTGTATATATTTATCAACTGTTATAGGTTGAAGTTTTGGGTCTTCGGGGAGGAGACTGCTCCTGAGGCGGTCAATTTCGAGTTCAGCAATGCATGAGGGCACTTCCTATCTTCTTGCTAAATCCCTTTGGTTGTGCTGCTGTGGGACGTAAGGGAAGCGTTGATTATGTTTTATAATCTTTTTTCCTTAATGGCCCTTTTACACACAACGAGAAATGCACAATTCTCGTTTGTCTAAATGAATGAGCTAGTGACATCATCGCACTCAACAGCCTGTTTAGACAGGCAGATGATTGTTGAGAATCGTTCAGTTCTCATTCACTGCTCATTCAGTGCTTCACATTCCTATGTGAAACACTGAATGAGAAGTGAACGAGCCAACAATGATTTTTATGCCAGCTGAAACTGAATGACCAATGAAAAACGAACAATTCTTGTTCGTCGTTCAATTATTGGCTCATGTTCAAACTGAACGAATTATCATTCCCTTTCATTCGTTTTAATGATTTTTTTTGAATGATCGTTCCGTCATTCCGTCTAAATGCAGCTTTAGTCCTAACAGCAACAAAAGCTTCTAGCCCTAATAGTATACTATTACTTAACAATAAACACAGGGTGGGAGGGGCTAGACATCCTTTTTATATGGTTAGGGGGCTCTAGTTGAAGGGATTATCCGTTAAAATACTATTGATAATAATAAACTTTATTTGTATAGCGCCAACATATTCCACAGCGCTTACATAGACAGGGGAATACAGAGAGACAAAAATTACAGAACCACAGTTACATAGTAATCAGATGCTGAAAACAGTAGGAGTGAGGGTCCTGCTCCTACGAGCTTACATACTACAGATAATGGGGTGATACAGAAGGTAAAGGGCTGGAGATGTGCACGGTATGGTGAGGTGGAGAGTGAGAGATGCTATACACACAGACAATGGTCAGACATTTAGCCATGTGACGGCAGAATCGGTATGACTGCAGGAGCCGTTTATGATGGCTAGCAGGGATTGCAGTCAGTAGGTCAGGGAGCATGTTATCAGGCGGAGTACAGAGGGGTTTGTTTAGGGAATGCGGTATGCCTCCCTGAAGAGGTGTGTTTTTAGAGCACGCCTGAAGTTCTGCGAGTCCTGGATTACCCGGATAGCCTTTGGTAGTGCGTTCCAGAGGACCGGTGCTGCTCTGGAGAAGTCTTGGAGGTGGGAATGAGAAGTTCGAATTAAAGGGGCATGCAGTCTAGTTTTGTTAGCAGAGCGGAGAGCCCGGGCTGGGTGATGGATTGAGATGAGGGAGGCAATATAGGGGGCGCTGCGCTGTGGAGGACTTTGTGGATGAAGGTAGTGAGTTTAAATTGAATTCTGTATTTAACAGGCAGCCAGTACAGTGGAGAGATCGGCGTTGAATATGACCCCAAGGCAGTGGGCGTGCTGTCTGGCAGTTATGGTGGTGCCGCACACTGAGATGTAGATGTCAAGATGACAGGATAGGTCATCAAAAGTTGATCAGCCGGGGGCCATTGCTTGGGATCCCGACCGATTAGCTGATTGTGTGCCCACCGACAGCTCCACAATTACACAGGGGTTGGAGTGGAAGCAGCAGAAGTCTGTGCTCTGACCTCTGTGTAGTGGTCAGCGCTTGTACTGCAAGTGCAGCTCTCATTGAAAAAAAGGCGAGCCATACCTGAAGTCACAAGTGCCAGCCACTTCACAGAGGTTGGAGCAGAGCTTTCCGCTGCTTCCGCTCCAACCCCTGTGTTATTGTGGCGCTGTGAGCAGGTGCACAATCAGCTGATCAGTGAGGGTCCCAAGTGACCGACCCCAGCCGATCAACTATTGATGACCTATCCTGAGGAGAGGGCATCAACAGTATTTTCCTGGGAAAACACCTTTAATTGTTTAATCTGATTCATTAAAAATTCTATTTGTTCAAATTGTACACAGTGGCAGAATTAACCCCTTGGTTGTACTGCTGTTAGCACCTCGTGAAATTATCAATCATATTTAATGCATCTTGGGGTTAGAAGAGAAAAAGTCGGATGTGTACCTGTGTGAATAGTACATTTAGGGTAGTTTTTCCATTTCTGAATGTAACAACACACAGACAGCAAGCAGAGATATTGAAATGGGAGGAATTGAAGCATAAAGCACAGTATATCATAAAGTTATACAACATTTCATGATAAGATAATTAAAGGGGATGTCCCTTTTGGACAATCCCAGATAATATAGATGTCATGAAAGAGGCCATCAATCCGAACACTCTCTATTAGCCTGAGAGCAGATCAAAGAGAAGTTCCCACACTGTATAACATAACCATCTGAATTTAGCACAGGGCTTCCCTAAAATAGGTGATCACCAACAGGTATTCATTTAGAAAAGCTTTACTGACATGAATCTAGAAGACCCCTTGAAATATTGCTTTGGCCCTTACCTCCATATCTATGCTTCATCTATATCCTATGGTGTATATTGCAGTAGGTGAGCCACAATCATAGTGATAGAACAATGTACTAATTTAAGCATATTATGGAAAAAAGTACAGTGGTATAACTATAGAGGTGTAAAGGTAGCATTCACAGCTGGGCCTTAGTGCCTGATGTGCGTAGCAAGGTCAGGTGGTACTCGGTGCAGTACCCAAGAAGGCGGGAGGTCTTGTCCGCTGTGAGGCATGGCCAGCTGGGTCAGAGCATGGTTACAGGTCTAGGAGATGTCGCTACAGGCTGAGGACGGCGCTGTCCCATGTGTGCGGCGCCTCCTCTCTGCTTTGCTCCAGGAGTAGTTTCATGCGCAGTTCAGTGCCCCACAGTCATGGTGCCATAGAGCTTCAGTGAAGCAGAGCACTGGCCTGCATCTTCCTCCCTGCTGACTGCGCCACCACTGCACTCATGAGTATGGCACCCTGGAGTCTGCAGCTGACCCATACTGACTATTTGCTGTTATCTGTAGTTGCGCTTGCAGATGCGCTGGAAGATGGGGAAGTTCGCCTAGGGCTCTGGCCCAGGGACCACCGATGACGACGGGGCCTTCTCCCAGCACAGGAGGACGGCGGTGTGGCTCTGCGACCTGCACTGTCTGGCTCCAGCACCGCAGTCCGCAGACACTGCCACCTCCTAATGGGAGAAAGAACCTGTCCTGATATCATGAGCATGTGAGCAGTCATGTACCGGGGAGGACCGCTGCTGTGTATAGGAAACTGACATACAGCCAACACCTCTTCTAGTATAGAAAAAATCTGTAAAAGAGAGAATAGCCACAAATTGCTACAATGTAGAAACCAGATTGTAAGAATGACTTCAGTCAGCATAAAACGACTGTGGGTATATGACACAAACGAACTACACCTTGAACACCTGATTTCCTATTTTTAGTGGAATCGTCCTTCAGACGGCTTTCAGACAAGTGTATTTTAGCTCTGTATTCAGTCCATGTTTTGCAGACCATAATACGGAGCTAATGTGGGTCTATGTATCTATTCCCATGTCTGTATTCTTCACAGCCATTTTTTTAAAAAGCAACATAACCCTGTTTTTGAATTTTCACCTCTGTGCTGCTGGGTAAATGCGGATGAGAAAATAAAATATATGAAGGCAAATACTGAATAAATACTGATGATAAACGGTTGTAATGTCATGTTATACGTATCCGT
Organism: Eleutherodactylus coqui; assembly: GCF_035609145.1. Classification (NCBI taxonomy): domain Eukaryota; kingdom Metazoa; phylum Chordata; class Amphibia; order Anura; family Eleutherodactylidae; genus Eleutherodactylus; species Eleutherodactylus coqui. Next base: position 47,798,474 of record NC_089843.1, read on the forward strand.
GTTATAGACGTGTTACAATACTGAAACCAGCCTCAAGCATGTAATACACAGGGGAATGTCTTTGTCATAGATATTTCAACACTTTTTGATTTCCTCTTGGAGTCAATTAAAATCTGATTTTATTGTGTCCGGCTCTCTGTAGGTCTAAATGTGATGGCAACACATGAACATTTACTGCATGGGGACACAACACATAAATCATATGAATATATAAACTATATCTATCTATCTCATATCTATCTCATATCTATCTCATATCTATCTATCTATCATCTATCTATCTCATATCTATCTATCTATCTATCTATCTATCTATCTATCTATCTATCTATCTCATATCTATCTATCTCTCTCATATCTATCTATCTATCGATCTCATATCTATCTATCTATCTATCTATCGATCTCATATCTATCTATCTTATATCTATCTTCTATCTATCTATCTATCTATCTATCTATCTATCTCATATTTATCTATGTATCTATATTATGTATATATAATATCTATCTAGCTAATATCTATCTATCTATTTATCAATCTATGTATCTATCATATATATACATAATATCCATCTATATGTCTGTCCTTATTTGTCTTCATCATCATTCTTCTAGCATTTAGCAGGTGGCTGATATTACAGTCAAATCCTTTAAATATTTCCAGCCTCCTAAATTCATGTAATATTCATTAAACAATTTATCATACTATATAGGTAACCAACAGAATCTTTCATTTCCATCAGTGACTTAAACTAGCTCTCATGCAATATTCATAAAATCCGTTGATTTTAACTTATGTTATAAGGAACAAAGAATGTATAAAAAAAGCCACAAATTGTGAATCACCTGCTTCATTAAATAAACATTAGCTATCTCCTATTATCTCATATCTATCTATCTATCTATCTATCTCCTACCCATCTATCTCATATCTATCTATCTATCTATCTATCTATCTATCTATCTATCTATCTATCTATCTATCTATCTATTTATCTATCTATCTATCTATCTATCTATCTATCTATCTCATACCTATCTATCTATCTATCTATCTATCTATCTATCTATCTATCTCATATCTGTCTATCTATCTATCTCATATCTATCTATCTACCTATCTATCTCATACCTATCTCTCTATCTATTTATCTCTAATCTATCTCATATCTATCTATCTATCTATCTATCTATCTCATATCTGTCTATCTATATATCTCATATCTATCTATCTACCTATCTATCTCATACCTATCTATCTATATATCTCCTATCTATCTATCTATCTATCTACCTACCTACCTACCTACCTACCTACCTATCTATCTATCTCTAATCTATCTCATATCTGTCTATCTATATATCTCCTATCTATATATCTACCTATCTATCTCATACCTATCTATCTATATATCTCCTATCTATCTATCTATATATCTCCTATCTATCTATCTACTCACTTTATGGACACATTTCTTTGTAATAAAAGGGTATACCGCAAAAGAATTTTTTTGGCCCAAAAATGATCTATCAATATATCTTTAGGTATATATTATCTATGTATTTATTTATCTATCATCTATCTATCTTTCTACCTAGCAGCTCACATAATGGATACATTTCTATGTAATAAAAGGTTGTACTGAAAAATAATTTACTTGAACAGAAAAATGATCTATCGATCTATATATCTCTGTGTACGGTGTATATTATTAATGCATTTATCTGCATTTTCACATATCTATCCATCTATCTATCTGCTCACATTATAGACACATTTTTATATCATAAAACCCCCTACTGCACAAAGAATTTCTTCTAACCAAAAATTATCTCTCCTATATCTCATATCTATCTATCTATCTATCTATCTATCTATCTATCTATCTATCTATCTATCTATCTATCTATCTATCTATCTATCCCCTATCTATCTATCTATCCCCTATCTATCTATCTATCTATCTATCTATCTCATATCTATCTATCTATCTATCTATCTCATATCTATCTATCTATTTATCTATCTCATATCTATCTATCTATCTATCTATCTATCTATCTATCTATCTCCTATCTATCTATCTCCTATCTATCTCCTATCTATCTATCTATCTATCTATCTCATATCTATCTATTTATCTCTATCTATCTATCTCATATCAATCTATCTTATATCTATCTATCTATCTCATATCTATCTATCTATTGCATATCTATCTCTCTCATATCTATCTATCTTATATCTATCTATCTATCTATCTATCTATCTATCTATCTATCTCATATCTATCTATTTATCTCTATCTATCTATCTCATATCAATCTATCTTATATCTATCTATCTATCTATCTATCTATCTCCTATCTATCTATCTCCTATCTATCTCCTATCTATCTATCTCATATCTATCTATTTATCTCTATCTATCTATCTCATATCAATCTATCTTATATCTATCTATCTATCTCATATCCATCTATCTATTGCATATCTATCTCTCTCATATCTATCTATCTTATATCTATCTATCTATCTATCTATCTATCTATCTATCTATCTCATATCTATCTATCTATGTCATATCTATCTCTCTCATATCTATCATATCTATCTATCTCATATCTATCTGTCTATCTATCTCATATCTATCTCTCTCATATCTATCTATCTATCTATCTATCTATCTATCTATCTATCTATCTATCTATCTATCTATCTATCTATGTATCTATCTCTCTACCTCATATCTATCTATCTATCTCATATCTATCTATCTATCTCATATCTATCTATCTATCGATCGATCTATCTCCTATCTATCTATCTATCTATCTATCTATCTATCTATCTCTCGTATCTATCTATCTTTCTATATATCAGCTCACATAATGGATACATTTGTATGTAATTATAGGTTATATTGAAAAAGTATTTTCTTGAACAGAAAAATGATCTATCGATCTATATATCCCTATGTATATATTATCCATGTATTTATCAGCACTTGTTACATATCTATTTATTTATCTTATCTCTCATTTCATATCTATCTATCGATCCCATATCTATCTACTCACATTATGGAGGCATTTCTATGTAATAAAATGTTGTACGGTAAAAGAATTTTCTTGAAACAAAAATGATCTTTTGATCTATAAATCTCTGCATCTATTATCTATGCAGTTATCTCTACTCATTATCTATCTCATATCTATCTATCTATTTATCTATCATCTACGTATAATCTGTATGCCTGTATATCTTGCATAATTAAATTTTAATATAATAAAATGCTATACTACAAAAGGAATTTTTGAACCAAAAATGATGTATCTGTTTCTCTACTCACATTATGGACACATTTTCATATAATAAAAAGTTATATACTGCAAAAGAGTTTTCATGAACCAAAAATGATTTATCGCTCTATATATTTCTATGTATATATTCTCTATCTCTACTTATTACATATCTAGTGGCTGACATTATGGATGTATTTCTAATCTATCTATTTAGAATCCAAATAAAACAAGTGTCCTATATTACAGTTTTCTATCACAAATTAATGCACTAATAAAGGTCTGTTTTGGACCCAATAACTTATTTTTCACAATTAATCGAAATCAAACAACAAAGCAAATACGAAAAACAATCAGGCATGTACATAGTCAATGAATTAGCTGTCATTTGATGCAAGGAGCAATATTAATTTTGCACTGAAACATAAACTATTCTTTTGTAATCTTCAGTCATTTATATTTGTCTGACATTCTTAATGAAATACGGAAAACCTTTTGTTCATTTTTTTTATTGAAAGTGTTAAAAAATGACATCATGTTCATACAATCATAAAGCAAATTACAAGCGAAATTGAAACTAACATTTAAGCCTGGTCAGATAATGCCTCACCCTAACAAAAATGAATCCCGTGTATTATAATTTTATATGTACAGTTTAACACATTTTGGGCTAATGCGATAAGTACTTAAATCCTAAAAGAAAATCTAAAAAAAACAACATAATGTGTCACCGATAGAAACGTGGGTTTTAGACACAACTTACTTCGATGTGATGTGTTCTAATTATTTTTCTTACACTTTTCCTTCTTATGAATATTATTGATAATTTTATTAATGTGAGAATTAATTATTAATGAAATTATATCAATTAAAAAAGTGCTTTCTAGACGTTTTGCTGCACGCCAAAATACCGTTTATTACATAGGAACATTTTGCTGTATAACTGTATATAAAAAGGATAATAAAATTGATTTGAGATTCACATTATTATTTGGAGGAGAACTTGCCTTTGTGAATCTGAAGATTTTTTTTCTTTTATCTGTCTTTCCACATATTTAATCCAAGTCAGGAGGAGAAAAAGCAAAAAAAAAAAAAAACCTTGAAATGCAGTTGCAGACAGATCAGTAGAACAATGAATGAAAAAAAAGACGGATTGTTTTCTCTGGTGATCAGCCCTTCTCTTTGCACACCCCTGTCTTTCAACTGAGGCATCCAACGAGCTGTGGAGAAAAAACTAACATGTGAAAGCACACCCATCACTGGCCCCAGGCAGGGAGGATCACTTCTCCGGAGAGGTATAAAGACAGCACTCCAAATCCATTAGGCACCTGTTGCCAGAAGCACCTTAATGTGTGAAGGTGCTGAAGAAGAGTATGAACTCAATTCATCTCCCAACTCATCAGAGATCTACAAACCTTCATCAGACGCATCCTAAAAGTGCCCAGGAAGCCACAGAGATGGCAGTATACTGTGACAACTTCAGCATGTACCACCAGCAGAACTTACATTCAACTCAAAGGACAGCAAACTATGGAATTGGGGACTATCCACCTTCAACTAACCCTTACTTATGGCTTGGCGGCCCCGGAGTCAATAATACAGCTAGTTACCTTCATGGAAATAACCCCAACTCTTATATGCCACCTTCGTATGGATCTCAGAGACAGTTCCTGCCAAATTCATCGGGTTTCAGCGGGACAGATCTTGGCTGGTTATCCATTGCTTCTCAAGAGGAACTTTTAAAGCTTGTGAGGCCTCCATATTCTTACTCAGCTCTCATTGCTATGGCCATACAAAATGCTCCAGAGAAGAAATTAACCTTAAGCCAGATCTACCAGTATGTGGCAGACAACTTCCCATTTTATAAGAAGAGTAAAGCTGGGTGGCAAAATTCTATTCGGCACAACTTGTCTCTTAATGACTGTTTCAAGAAAGTTCCAAGAGATGAGGATGACCCAGGTAATATCATAACTACAGTTATCTAATTCATTATTATTATTTATCATTAAGTCACCTTTGAATTTGTATTTTCATTTTTATCTTAGTTTTTGTTTAGTTGCTTTCAAAAATAATATAATATTTAATCTAAAAAAATATTAAAAAGTAGCTATTAACCTTTTGTTCTTCCAATTTCTTTAATTCTATTCAAGTCCTTAAATTGCCCAAGTGTAGCCAAGCATGAAAAATTATTTAAGTCAATATAATGAAAAAGAAGTCGCTTAGAAGGCCGTTGATCCAGAAAATATTTTCTTTTTTGCTTATAAATGTAGTTTTTATAAATGTACCGACCTTCAGAAAGATTCAATCTCAACGATGCAGAATTATCTAACTGAATTTTCTACGCGAATTACGGGAAATTCCTCATAAATTACCGTTTTTGTGTATTTCAGTCGATTTTTCTTTTCTATTTTTTTGTAATCAGTACAGTTTTTTGTTTTAGAGATATTTTTGTTGCTTGTTATTATTTTCTACAATATTTCTTATAAAATGTTTTAACTGTTCTGTAATATTATTTTCAATGCATTATTGCCATTATTATTATAGTATTGAGCAAACCAAACCAGTAAAACCCTGCTTCGGGTTGAATTTTGCTAAACGTTCCATTTAGCACAAAACTCGAAGTGAACTTTTAGAGACGTTCTACTTGAAATAGGGTTCTACTGGTTCATTTCGCTCAATACTAGTCCTGAACACTGGTGTATAACACTGTCTTAGAGTTATAAAAGTCTGTATAATAATCCCAGAGTTTTGTGAACTTCCGGTTCAGTTTGAACTAATTCAGACCAAACCGAATTTTTTGCAAAAGTTTAGCAAACCAACTGAACTTTTCAAAATTTCGGTCATCACTAATCATTATTATTTTTGTTTTGTTTTTATACAATGATTAGGCAAAGGCAATTACTGGACCCTAGATCCCAACTGCGAAAAAATGTTTGACAATGGGAATTTTCGCCGAAAAAGAAAGCGCCGATCAGAATCCAACAACACTGATGCTGTAACGGCTAAAGGTGAAGAAGGTCGCACGGCTCTAGGGAGAAAAGGTGGTGATAGCCCATCTTTGATGACCCCATCATCCCCAGAGATGGAAGCCTCCTCAGATGATCGAAAGAGCACATCTCCCCCAGGAATCACCTCCACTCCTTGTTTGAAAAACTTTTTTAGCAGTATGACCTCCTCCTTAGACTCCAGCTCAGTGAACAGACAGATGTCTTTGGGGCTGGTCAATGAACTCTCTCAGAGGAACATTACTGGATTAAGCAGTTTCACCTCAGGCCCTGTGGTAGAACCATCTGCAGATTTGCAGGACAGTTTGCACCTGAACAGAGGCCCCTACTACAATTCTTTCACCGGCTCCAATCAAAACAGCCAATTTAACAGCCATTATTACAACAATTTCAGTGTCAACAGCCTAATCTACTCCAGGGAAGGCAGCGAAGTGTAATCCCAGGAGATAACTTATGCTGGCGGATATTATTTTTTGCGATTGCGCTCATTTACGATAAATATGAAACATAGACTTAAACATATTTTCAGCATGTCCTCATGATATAACACAAGTCATATTCTCAATAGACGGCCGCTGTCTTTCTTTTTATGAATTCCGTAGAATTTTCTTATTTACAGTTTTAAAGCGTTAGCCACAATTGACAACACACATTTATCTGCCATGTAAATATATATATTTTTTTACACTATACAATGTATAATGTATGAGAGGGGGGGGCATTTTTTTTACTATTTTTTATTTATAATGAGTTTTGATATTTTTATATATTACCCAAGAGACTTGTATGAGTTTTACAATAAATCATGTAACAAAAAAAAGTTTGGAAATAATCTTCATAATTTCATATCTTCAATCATTTTCATGTCTAAAGAAAGTATTTCCATAACAAGGACTTTTCCTTTTCTGTCCCTCTATCTCGTGTTTCTTGAATGTGAGTTGTGAATTTATAGCATATATTTATCATTAAATATTCACTGATTTTTCCTCAATTTTAAGTTATTAGGCTCTGTTCAGATTTCCATTCGATGCCTATGTTCAGCGTTTTTGTCATAGATGCTGGGAAGAAATGGTACATTTTTCCAATAAAATAAAGGACACCATTATGGAAACCCAATGGAACTCATTATAGTCATTGGGTTTTGTTGATCGCCACTGGTGTGCGTTGTTTGATGGATTTGGCAAGCTGTTGTTTTTGTTTTTACGTTCCATGATGGAACCGAAAAACAAAAATATTATACAGAAATGTGAGCCTAAACTGATCAGAAACTTCTATTTTTGATTCCGCGAAGAAGAGCTGTGGCATACCACTACAATTATACTACGGCTTTACCTCTCTCTTTATACATTGAGCTATTTTCCTTCTCTGTATTATAAAGCTGTGATGGCATACATGAAATATTTTAAGAATTTTTAGAATGATAATAGCAATTAATACGGAATATTAATTATGTTAATATTATTGAAAATCCCTAAATTAGTTGAGTCATCTGTGCCTTTAAAATGTTGCAGTTGATAACATAAGCCGCATCAGCAACGCGGAGATAATTCTAAAGTAAATGTGACACATTGCTGAATTAGATTACATATTAACTAATGATTAAAGGGGTTTCCCAGGATTAGAAAGATGGGTCAGAAAAACATGTCTGCTTTCACTTCTACCCTTCGGCTTTGGCTAATATTGCATTTTGTATGGGGCTGAGGTGCAATACCGAACATGGACCATGGACAATTATGGAAAAAGGCAGCTCTAATTGTGGACAATCCCTTTAATTTGCTTAGCTATAGGATAACCTTTTTAAGACGTTAAAGCAGATCCCAGGACTCATTCCATTTAGCTTCATTTCTTTTAATGGGTATTCCCATCAAATAATGTTAAAGCACTTTGCTAGGATATTCGATAATAATATTATATCTGGTTATTTGGATAAAGATGGGACTGACATCCTGGCCATCTGCAGTTGGACCTTCATCTATTACTTAGTCATGGCATCTCTTATCAATATTCAACTGCTTAGAAGGAAACTGTCACCTCCCTGCAGCACCAAAAACTAAAGGTGCATTTACACACATAGATGATCACTCAAAATTCATCAGAAACTGAAAGTTTTGAGCGATCATTTTCTATTAGCTACTAATGGGCTAAATCAGCCCTTTAGTACTTCATTGTGTGTATTTAGAGAACAGTGGGTGGTCTGTTCTCTAAATACATGGCTATTGCTCTCCAGCATACAGTGGCTGTTAAAGGATGTTATCAGCTGTTGTCATGAAGAACTCAGCGTGTGGTCCGTCTTATCTTATTGTCCTGAGGGATGAGGATTTCATGCGGACCTAAAGTCAGCGATGGACGAAAAGTGCACAGTAAGTGCACGATGGGCACACATTTACACACAACGATTATCACTCAAAAGATGGCTTCTGAGTGAATTTTGAGTGATAATTGTTGTGTGTAAAAGGACCTTTAGTTATGATGCTGTTCAGGGAGGTGACAGGGAGCTGATTGAGGTATTTTTTATACTCATCCTTTCCCTGCTTTCCATGATGTCCCCCTCTGAAGTCTGCAGTGTGCACAAAAATATAACTTTTTTTAGAGTCCGTTGGAAGAGAGCACATACGGCAATCTTTAGAGAGTCAAATTTTCATGTGCCACATGGATTTCAGCAGTTGGCACAGTGTAGGTGGCAAGGAGTGGGTGAGTATAAGAAATACCTAGCCCGCCTCCCTGCCACCAACACTAACAGCATCATAACTTAGTTTATGGTGCTGTATGGAGGTGACATGTTCCCTTTAAGGTACCTTTACATGCAGCAACTATCATCCAGATGTACGAATGACAGAGCAAGGATTGTTCGCTAATTGCTTGCCGAGATATTCTTCATAGGGGGATCTCCATGCAAATTTGTATGCAAATCATTTAAAAAAGAACAAATGTGACTTAATAGCAGATGACTTTTGATCAACTTTTTGGTAAGCAGAAATGAAGTAATTGGTGACATATTGCTCGTCTCCCTTTCGATGGCCATCTTTACGCTAAACAACCATTGTTTGAATTCACTCTTTCCAGTGATTATTTGGCCAATAGTTGTCACGTGAAAAGGTACATTTACTGAAGTGGGAAAACCCCTAAATTATGATTGTGGAAATTACCCAATAATCTTGTTTTTCTTGCTGGTTTAGTTGCTTGCTGTTATAGGAATTAACTCTCTATGTACTGACTTCATAATGAGTTGGTTTTGGGATTGTGCTGATGCACAGAAGCTAGTCTGCAGCACAAACGAAGAGGGAAGAACCAAACCACAAATTAATAAGCTAGGATGTGAACGTGAGACTTCTATGTTGCTACACTTCATCGGTCCTGGATCACAACTGTTCCTAATATTATATGAAGGGGTATATGAAGCAAAACCTATAGAGATGCCTGACACCAGTGGTTGGTGAGATCCCTCTTTCTTGTATCTCTGGATGCAGAACATGTTGTAGTTTATAAAGCAGTTCTGCTGGTCAACACCATTAAATTACTTTTATGAGACCGCTGGAGATACAGTGGGTATGAAAAGTCTACAGATCCCTGCTAAAATACCAAGTTTTTGTCATTACAAAAAAAAAAAGATCAGACAAAGAGGAATCATTTCCGATTTATTTCCACTTACAATGCGACCCGTTGAAAAACAAACTGAAAACTTTTAGGATTAAAAAATTAAAAACACACTAAAGTAATGTGGTTGCATAAATATGCACACCCTAAAACTAACACTTTGTTGATGTACCCTTTGACTTTTGTGGCAGCATTCAGTCTTTTTGGGTCGATGTCTGTCAGCATGGTACATCTTGACTTTACAATCTTTGCCCACTCTTCCTTGCAAAAGCGCTTCAAATCAGTCAGATTGTGAGGACATGTCATTTGTAGCGCCCTCTTCAGGTCACCCACAGATCTTCAATTGGATTCAGGTCTGGGCTCTGGCTAGGCCATTCCAAAACTTTGTTCTTCTGGTGAAGCCATTCTTTTGTTGATTTGGGGGTCTGCTTCGGATCGTCATCATGCTGAACAGTGAAATTCCTCTTTATGTTCAGGTTTTTAACAGAGACCTGAAGGTTTTGGACTGATATTTGGAACTGTTCTACCTTGACTGAAGCATAATGCTGCCTCTGCAATGCTTCACTGTGGGTATGGTGTTCTTTTGGTGATTTTCAGGGTTGGCTTTGCAGCAAACATACCCTTTTGGAAATATGGCCAAATAGTTCAAGCTTGGTCTTATCGCACAATAACACATTCTCACACACACTTCTTGCAGACTTGTAGGTTTTGGCAAAACACAGCCAGGCTTGGATGTTTTTCCTTGTTAGAAAAGGCTTTTTTTGCCATCTTACCCTACAGCTTAGACCAATGAAGAACACGGGAGATGGATGTCACATGCACTACACAACCAGTACTTGCCAGAAATTCCTGCAGCTCTTTTAATGTTGCTGTCGGACGCTTGGCAGCCTCCTGGACCAATTTTCTTCTGGTCTTTTCACCAATTTTTGAAGGAAGTCCAATTCTTGGTAATATCACATCTCAAAAATAGCGGGCTCAGGACTCACTTGGGTTAAACTTTAACCAGTATGATACCATATGCCAGAGGCAATAAACTCTAAAGTGGGACCTTAAAATATAACGTCTGTTATTAGATACTAAAAAAGACCACACAATATAAATTTATAAATTAGATATCACCCCCTGTTTACATTATGGACGGGGTGCGACAATCAGATCCCTTTGATGTATTTTAAGTTCTTTATGGACCATGGCTTTTCCTTAAAAAATTCAACTAAGAAATGACAGGAAGAGCCGACTAGAACAGTGGAACCTTTTGTGGGGGAAATTAGAACCACTGTAAATAATGGCAGCCGTGTACTGACTACTATTAACATGAGTATAAATATGATTGGCTAATTCTGAACATAACCACAACTGACTTTTCACTGAGTACTATGTCGGGGGTCATGTGTACACAGGCTGACAGTCATCCATAATTGCTTATTTAAGTGATTATTCAAGTGACTCATTAGCCCATGTAAATAAAAGTAATCCATTGAATATTAACGAGTAGGAAATTTGACTGTTTCTTTGATTCTATAGACACCTTTCACCACGATCTCACCCCCAAGACTGACTTCACAGACAGTGGATGAAAAATTAATGCCTTCTAATGGCTGCTTGTTCTAATGAGCCGATGAACCTTTGCAATTAGGTTCCAGATTTATCACCCCTTTTATGCAAATGAGCAGAAAAGAGTCATCTGACCTAGAAGAGTCACGCCGATTCAGGAGTTGCCAAGCTAACCCCACCCTTTTCTCTGGATAAACAGGGTTTACTATGTAAGAGGTGATGCATCAAACTGTCTATCAAGATAAAGGGTGGGGTTAGCTATCCAGCTCATTAATCAGCATGACTCTTCTTTGCTAGGTGACTTTTCTCTGCTGATTTACATACAAAATTGGATAAACTTGGAGCCTGCTGGGGTACAAGAGCTTTTTAGGAAAAGAGAATACATTAGAAGTGATTCATTCTTCATCCCCCACTGACCACTGAAGTCAGTTTTAAGGGTGATGTGGTAGTGACAGGTATCCTTTAACTATAGCATATTAATACTTTCTGCACAATAGCAGCAATACTTTACTAGTATCAGTACAGATTACGGAGCATACCACACAGTATCGCTTCTGAGCTAAAACTCCTATCCCTTTAGAGTTGTCTTTCTATTTTCTCCCTACAAAATGTCTCAGTTCTGAAATAAAGAGCTTTCCACGCTCATGAATATGCTGACAACCCTCAGAAGCTTGAGTGACAGAAAATATCTCACACAGTCTAATATCTCCTCCAGCACAATAAGCACTGGTGCAGCAAGCCTGCTGACTTTTATTTCTCTCTCTCTCTTTGGTGTGAAGACCTACAGTCCTCTCAGAGGTCAGCCTCACTTACAGTTGTCTGTGCTGGATGTCTCAGTTTCTTCTGACCACAGTTAGTCCTCCACTTGATCTAGGATCAGGAGAGGCACTCCACTGCTCACTCTCTCTCTCTGTTTCCCTGCCACCAGCTGGTACTCCTCACCAGCTTGGGGCTACTGCGAGCCTTCTTCCCCAGTAGACTCAAGCAGTATAGACTCCACACTCCTCAGCCTCTGTTCCCATGTCTGCTCAGTTTACTATGCAGCAAAAATTGTGTTTTTTTTATAGTCAGAGCATCAGCCAATCAGTAAGTGTCCAGTGGGCATGCTCAGGTCCATTGTGCCAATTTATGTTGCAGCTTTTCCTTTGTACCCCTATGGCAATATTACATATTAGTGTGGGTCCTTACAAAAGGATAGGGGATAGGTGCAACAGACAACAAGATTGGTAACACACCTCACCAATTAGTTGTAATGGTATGTCCTGAAGTTACACCATTGCTGACTTAAACATAGGACCAGAGTCAAAAATTGGACAGTGCACAAGAGACCTAAATACTCCATCCACCACATCTGTTGGAGTGACTGTATGCATTTACCCCACACCAGAAGTGTTTGCTTATATTTACTTCAGAATGGGCTTATGCCCAAAACATTGCAATTGTGTATATTTGGAAGTGATATAATAAACCTATCGAGAAGGTTTTTGCAAGCCAATCTATAATCAAAGTGTCACATTGGGTCAAAAATGGTATATAGGCACTTTAAATGGGTTGTCTAGTTGCAAACTATTGATGGCTTAGGATTGGTCATTAATAGTAGATCGGATACAAACCAACTAGTAGTAGGTTTTGCTTTGCTGAACCCCCAGCGGTCAGCTGCCCGCTGGAACAGTGCGCTTGCACATTGAGCTGATCTATGCAGGAATTAAAGGAGATGTCTCGAGGAAGCAGTGAACTTTTTTTTTTGCCCAGTCCCCCTAATTAAGCAAACATTACTAAGCCCCCCTGTAAATGACTTTTCTAGCTGGTTTGTACTTACAGTTCCAGCAACTTATAAAAAGTTTCCCCAAGATGGCCGCCGGCTCTTTTCCCGTCGCTTGCTGTAGCCCGACGTGCGCGCTCCCGAGACGCTACCAGCTGTGTCTCCCTGACAACCAGACTCCCCGCAGCCGCCGACCGGACCCCGGGATTGAACGTGGCCGACCAGTCACCCACCGCCAGGCAGCAGGTAACCGGCGGCAGGCCCCGGGGCCACAGCGGCAGTCAGTCACGCGTCACCCCCGTCAGTCCGTCACCCATCACTTACCTGGGTGGCTGGGCTGGGCTGCTCGGCTGGGCGGCTCCAGTTTCTGCACCTTCTTCTAACAGAGGATGGTACAGAATGGCCGCTCCAGCGCGCTCCCGAGAAGATACAGCTCGTCTGCGCATGCGCAGAAGAGCTGTAGCGGCGAGCACACTGAAGCGGCTCGTGCTCAGAGCAGAAGACCGGACTGCGCAAGCGCGTCTAAAAAAGCAAGCTGCCAGCGAATTTAGACGGAACCATGGAGACGAGGACGCTAGCAACGGAGCAGGTAAGTGGAATAACTTCTGTATGGCTCATATTTAATGCACGATGTATATTACAAAGTGCATTAATATGGCCATACAGAAGTGTATAACCCCACTTGCTTTCGCGACACCTCCCCTTTAAACATCTTCATTATCAATGTAGTAGCCAGGCTTGATGTTACAGGCAAAGTTCCCAATGATGCGTATGGCCTGTAATACAATGCTTGGCCACAGCAGTGAGAACAGAGCTATCTACTTCCTGCAGGAATCATCTCAGTGCATGAGCACACTGGTCCAATGAGCAGCTAACCAGTAGGGGTCTTGGAAAGGAACCCCTCATGGATCTACTATTGATTGCCTATCCTAAGGAAAGCAACACCTCATGGATCTACTATTGATGGCCTATCCTAACGACAGGCCATCAATAGTTTACAACTGGACAACCCCTTTAACACAACATATTTGACTGGTGTAAAATATTGGACAGTTCCACAATGTTAGGTATAATGTAGGAGGTTTAGTAGGACATAAGGAATTGTTAGTAATGTTGGTTCCAGTAGCAGATATTTATATGATGAGGAATGGGAAGGTTAATATGATGTTCATCGGTAAAGTACCTTAAAGGAATCTGTGGTGTTTGAGAAGAGAGACAGAACACAGGAAAGATTAGATGGGAAGGATTAGTGGTCACTGGAGATGGAAGAGATTACTGAGGAAGCCATTAGCTACAAAATAATGGGCAAAGCCTTCTGTCTGGTTCACTAATAGGGATGTAGGACATTTATAATGTATGCAAAGCTGTGAAAAAGTATCTGGCCCTAGTAAAAAATAAATTTTAAAAATGGTAGCTATCCCCTTATTGTTGCATATGTCAAGAAAGAAGTGATGGTATCCAGTGATGTGACTATTTCTATCAGGTTTTGATTATATTTATCCTACACCAGTCAAATTGGGTATTCCAGTTCCAGTTTTGACCCATCTAGCCATCTAGTAATCATTACCACATTGTGATAACTCAGTTTACAGCATTCTAATACCTTGTAGTTAAAGGGGTTGTCCCGCGAAACAAAGTTGGGGTATACACTTCTGTATGGCCATATTAATGCACTTTGTAATGTACATCGTGCATTAATTATGAGCCATACAGAAGTTATTCACTTACCTGTTCCGTTGCTAGCGTCCTAGTCTCCATGGTGCCGTCTAATTTTCAGCATCTAATCGCCCGATTAGACGCGCTTGCGCAGTCCGGTCTTCTCCCTTCTGAATGGGGCCGCTCGTGCCAGAGAGCTGCTCCTCGTAGCTCCGCCCCGTCACGTGTGCCGATTCCAGCCAATCAGGAGGCTGGAATCGGCAATGGACCGCACAGAAGACCTGCAGTCCACCGAGGGTGAAGATCCCGGCGGCCATCTTCGCAAGGTAAGTAAGAAGTCACCGGAGCGCGGGGATTCGGGTAAGTACTATCCGTTTTTTTTTTTTAAACCCCTGCATCGGGTTTGTCTCGCGCCGAACGGGGGGGGGGGGGGGGGCTATTGAAAAAAAAAAAACCCGTTTCGGCGCGGGACAACCCCTTTAAGTTATCATTAGAGTTGAGCGAGCATACTCTGCCTAGCTTGATGCTCGTTCGAGTATTAGCGTACTCGATGGTGCGTGCGTCATTGGCAAATTTTTTGTCTGGTAGGGGAGAGAGAGAGAGAGAGAGAGAGAGAAAGAGAGAAAGAGAGAGAGAGAACATGAACCAAGAGAAAAAAAAAAGAAAGCCCAGGACCCGGCGTCCCACATACAAAAATGCTTGAGTCTCCCATTGTAGTCAATGGGGTTCGTTACTCGAGTAGAGCTCTCGAATTTTAGGAAAAGCTCGACTCGAATAACGCGGACCCGAGCATTTGGGTGCTCGCTCATCTTTAGTTATCATAATGTGCAAAAAGTAATATTAATGTCTGTAGCTCATAATCCTGAATAATTAGCAATAAAGTGATTTTGAAAATGTGGACTAATTGGATTGGGTAATAGTCGTCTCTTATTTGCTGCCCTTCCATAGCTGCTCTTTAATATGGAGCCACTGTGGACACTGATCTTAAAGAGGTTATCCAGCCTTTAAAAAAATATGGTCTATCCTTAGGATCGCCCATTAATATCTAATCGGTAGGGGTTTGCCAGTTGGAATCCCTGCCGATTGGCTGTTTGAAGGGGCTGTGGCGTTGGTAGGCTCTTCGCTGTTCTCCATCTGAACACAAACCTGTCAATGCTTAGAACACTCTATTATTTATGGTGGCTCTTGTGAGTAATACATGCTTGTCCCATTCACTTCAATGAGTATATCAGCTCTGTGGCACATCCATCCTATATGTCAAATAGCACAAATAGACAAAATCCTCTTATAAAATCCAATTCAATCGACTGTGGCTAGGAAGACATAACTGAAGTATTTTGGATGTTACACAGATGTTGATTTGGATCTAAATAGTGTTGCTATGCCCCTACAGTGATCGATAGGAGCAAAACACTGAAAGTTATGTATTTGAGTAACGCAACAGATAGGGGGTGAAGTTGCGATGAGTTCCTGATACACATTGTGACAAAATATTCACCACTACGCGAGGTGGAAGTTCTGACTATGAGAACGGAAATCCATCAGTAATTAGTTAATAAATTCTGAAGAATGTTCAAGAATGATTACAAAAAGCTTTGCTCTGTACAAGAGAGCAGAGCAAACAAGCTTCACATTAATCATGTTACAATGTAAGTATCCTATTAAGTAATGCTAATAAGTGGGATTAAAATGAGACATCAACCATGAAACAGAAGTGCAATAAAGAAATGTTTCAAGTTTCACACGTTTATATGACAGCAGCGCACACATCCTGAATAGATTTATTTCTTAATGATCCTAGTATTTTTTCTTAATGGAATCCACTGTTTAGACAGCGCAGCCTAAGGCTTTCCGTGCATAAGTGTTAAAGAAAGTTCTTGTCTGTAGTCTTTGAAATAAGCAGTCAGGATTTGAGAGACAGCTGCTAAGGCTTTCTTTTGTTATAGGATGAGACAGTAATATCTAGCAAAGAACGCAGAAGATGTTGCAGTCTAGGAGGAGGGAATACAGACACCATTTATTGCAAAAAACAATTCAAAGAAACCTGCGGATAGATAGGAGATAGACAGATATATATGAGATAGATAGATAGACAGATAGATAGATAGATAGATAGATAGATAGACAGACATATATAAGATAGATAGATAGACATATATATAAGACAGATAGATAGATAGATAATACTACTATAAGACTGCTCACTATGTACAAGAATATAACTACTATAATACTGCCCCTATGTACAAGAATATAACTGCTATAATACTGCCCCCTATGTACAAAAATATAACTACTATAATACTGCCCCCTATGTACAAAAATATAACTACTATAATACTGCCCTCTATGTACAAGAATATAACTACTATAATACTGCCTCCTATGTACAAAAATATAACTACTATAATACTGCCCCCTATGTACAAAAATATAACTACTATAATACTGCCCCCTATGTACAAGAATATAACTACTATAATACTGGCCCCTATGTACAAGAATATAACTACTATAATACTGCCTCCTATGTACAAGAATATAACTACTATAATACTGCCCCCTATGTACAAGCATATAACTACTATAATACTGCCCCCCTATGTACAAGTATATAACTACTATAATACTGCCCCCTATGTACAAGCATATAACTACTATAATACTGCCCCCCTATGTACAAGAATATAACTACTATAATACTGCTCCTATGTACAAGAATATAACTACTATAATACTGCTCCTATGTACAAAAATATAACTACTATAATACTGCCTCTATGTACAGGAATATAACTACTATAATACTGTCTCCTATGTACAAGAATATAACTACTATAATACTGTCCCTATGTACAAGAATATAACTACTCTAATACTGCCCTCTATGTACAGGAATATAACTACTATAATACTGCCTCCTACGTCCAAGAATATAACTACTATAATACTGCTTCTATGTACAAAAATATAACTACTATGATACTGCCCCTTATGTACAAGAATATAACTGCTATAATACTGCCTCTATGTACAGGAATATAACTACTATAATACTGCCTCTATGTACAGGAATATAACTACTATAATACTGTCTCCTATGTACAAGAATATAATTACTATAATACTGCCATCTATGTACCAGAATATAACTACTATAATACTGCCTCCTACATACAAGAATATAACTGCTATAATACTGCTCACTATGTGCAAGAATACAACTACTATATAACTGCTCACTATGTGCAAGAATATAACTACTATAATACTGTCCCTATGTACAAGAATATAACTACTATAATACTGCTCCCTATGTACAAGAATATAACTACTATAATACTGCCCCCTATGTACAAGAATACAACTACTATAATACTTTCCCGTATGTACAAGAATATAACTACTATAATACTGCTCACTATGTACAAGAATATAACTGCTATAATACTGCTCACTATGTGCAAGAATATAACTACAATAATACTGCTCCTATATACAAGAATATAACTACTATAATACTGCCCCCTATGTCCAAGAATATAACTACTATAATTCTACTCCCTATGTACAAGAATATAACTACTATAATACTGCCCCTATGTATAAGAATATAACTACTATAATACTGCCCCCTATGTACAAGAATATAACTACTATAATACTGCCCCTATGTACAAGAATATAACTACTATAATACTGCTCCCTATGTACAAGAATATAACTACTATAATACTGCCCCCTATGTACAAGATTCTAACTACTATAATACTGCCCCCTATATACAAGAATATAACTAGTATAATACTGCCCCCTATGTGCAAGAATATAACTACTATAATACTGCCCCCTATGTACAAGAATATAACTGCTATAATACTGCTCCCTATGTACAGGAATATAACTACTATAATTCTACTCCCTATGTGCAAGAATATAACTACTATAATACTGCCCCCTATGTACAAGAATATAACTGCTATAATACTGCTCCTATGTACAAGAATATAACTACTATAATACTGCCTCTATGTACAGGATTATAACTACCATAATACTGCCCCTATGTACAAGAATATAACTACTATAATACTGCCCCCTATGTACAAGAATATAACTACTATAATACTGCCCCCTATGTACAGAAATATAACTGCTATAATACTGCTCACTATGTGCAAGAATATAACTACTATAATACTGCTCCTATGTACAAGAATATAACTACTATAATACTGCTCCCTATGTACAAGAATATAACTACTATAATACTGCCCCCTATGTGCAAGAATATAACTACTATAATACTGCTCCCTATATACAAGAATATAACTACTATAATACTGCCCCCTATGTACAAAAATATAACTACTATAATACTGCCCCCTATGTACAAGAATATAACTACTATAATACTGCTCCCTATGTACAAGAATATAACTACTATAATACTGCCCCCTATGTACAAGATTGTAACTTTTATAATACTGCCCCCTATGTACAAGAATATAACTACTATAATACTGCCCCCTATGTACAAGAATATAACTACTATAATACTGCCCCCTATGTACAAGAATATAACTACTATAATACTGCTCCCTATGTACAAGAATATAACTACTATGATACTGCCCCCTATGTACAAGAATATAACTACTATAATACTGCCCCCTATGTACAAGTATATAACTACTATAATACTGCCCCCTATGTACAAGAATATAACTACTATAATACTGCCCCCTATGTACAAGAATATAACTACTATAATACTGCCTCCTATGTACAAGAATATAACTACTATAATACTGCTCCCTATGTACAAGAATATAACTACTATAATACTGCTCCCTATGTACAAGAATATAACTACTATAATACTGCCCCCTATGTACAAGATTGTAACTTTTATAATACTGCCCCCTATGTACAAGAATATAACTACTATAATACTGCCCCCTATGTACAAGAATATAACTACTATAATACTGCTCCCTATGTACAAGAATATAACTACTATAATACTGCCCCCTATGTACAAGATTGTAACTTTTATAATACTGCCCCCTATGTACAAGAATATAACTACTATAATACTGCCCCCTATGTACAAGAATATAACTACTATAATACTGCCCCCTATGTACAAGAATATAACTACTATAATACTGCTCCCTATGTACAAGAATATAACTACTATGATACTGCCCCCTATGTACAAGAATATAACTACTATAATACTGCCCCCTATGTACAAGTATATAACTACTATAATACTGCCCCCTATGTACAAGAATATAACTACTATAATACTGCTCCATATGTACAAAAATCTAACTGCTATAATACTGCTCACTATGTGCAAGAATATAACTACTATAATACTGCCCCCTATGTACAAGAATATAGCTACTATAATACTGCCTCCTATGTACAAGAATAGGAGCATTACTCCTGTGGCTCACCATCAGAGCCACAGGCTTTATCCTTTTATTTATTTGTTTTTCTATTATTGGGTGCTTTTAGGGATACTTTGGCGAATTAGATATCTGACATCTATTTGCAGGCTCTATTAGATAGCTCCTCTAATACCCTCACTGGGTTTTATGATAGAACTATTTGCTGTTCATGAGCTGCTGACTCTTGAAATTGGCTGCCCCATCTGCAGCTAATACACCAAACAAGGATCAAAAAAATCTCTAGGGCTTATTAGCCTTTTTGGGGCTGTTGCATTTATCTCTGCAACAACTTCTTTTGCCTGCGGCAATCAATACCTAGTTCTTGGCAAGATCTACTTGTGGGCTTTTTGTGGTGAATCGCATTCAGCCCTAGCTGTACTGTTATTTGTCACTATAGCTATCCATTGTGTGGATTTCCCAAGAACCTGGCTATAGAGACACGCCATGGCGATTTAGTGCTCGAAATTGTCCTGAATAAATCA
Source organism: Eleutherodactylus coqui (assembly GCF_035609145.1). Lineage (NCBI taxonomy): Eukaryota > Metazoa > Chordata > Amphibia > Anura > Eleutherodactylidae > Eleutherodactylus > Eleutherodactylus coqui. The sequence goes on from NC_089843.1 coordinate 47,819,295, forward strand.
GATGCTGTGATCCAGTCTATATATGATCGAGCACACAAATTGCGCTTTCCCAAACCACCCTCTAATATTTTAAAATATCTATTTATCACGAAAAAACAACAAAAAGCAGAATCAGTTATCATCCTGATTTATTATTCTTTCTTCAAAATATATGTGCTCCTGATGAACCACATTCGTGTGGGGAAACGCGTTGAGCCGAGCATACTGCAATTGAATAACCCTGGTCTGCGCCGTAATTCTTGCGCATAAGGGTCTAGTTCTCTTGGAGTTTCTCCTATTTGAACCATCTCGTCATGCGCTAAGCGCTATACTGTAATCACAGAGGGGCGAATTTTTGTTAGGAAGAGGTTCTCTACCTAAAATACTCTGCGGGGGGCATTATACTTACAGGCGCCCTACAGCAGATAGAACCTTCCTCTTACCTCTTATGTGATATAAATAAAAAATAGAGGACATAACATTAGGAGTCCTTTATCAATACTGATTTTTCTAGCCTCCATAAGTTTCCTGAGATAAGGAAGAGGCGACCTTTGTGTTTTTGTGTGGTTGTTTTGTTCATCCATGCGATACGCATGTGTGTGAGCCCATTTATGTTTTTAAGTTAAATTTCCATTAAAGTATATACATTTTAGTCTATAACTGTGATAAGGGCCAAATAATTTAGTCTTATAGACTATAGACTTTTTCCGTCTCTGTGACAAATATGTACAAGAATATAACTACTATAATACTGCTCCCTATGTACAAGAATATAACTACTATAATACTGCTCCCTATGTACAAGAATATAACTACTATAATACTGCTCCTATGTACAAGAATATAACTACTATAATACTGCTCCTATGTACAAGAATATAACTTCTATAATACTGCCCCCTATGTACAAGAATATAGCTACTATAATACTGCCCCTATGTACAAGAATATAACTACTATAATACTGCCCCTATGTACAAGAATATAACTACTATAATACTGCTTCTATGTACAAGAATATAACTACTATAATACTGCCCCAATGTACAAGAATATAACTACTATAATACTGTCCCCTATGTACAAGAATATAACTACTATAATACTGCCCCCTATGTACAAGAATATAACTTCTATAATACTGCTCTTATGTACAACAATATAACTACTATAATACTGCTCCTATGTACAAGAATATAACTACTATAATACTGTCCCCTATGTACAAGAATATAACTACTATAATACTGCCCCCTATGTACAAGAATATAACTACTATGATACTGCCCCCTATGTAGAATAATATAACTACTATAATACTGCCTCCTATGTACAAGAATATAACTACTATAATACTGCCCCTATGTACAAGAATATAACTACTATAATACTGCTCCCTATGTACAAGAATATAACTACTATAATACTGCCCCCTTTGTACAAGATTCTAACTACTATAATACTGCCCCCTATGTACAAGAATATAACTACTATAATACTGCCCCCTATGTACAAGAATATAACTACTATAATACTGCCCCCTATGTACAAGAATATAATTACTATAATACTGCTCCCTATGTACAGAAATATAACTACTTTAATTCTACTCCCTATGTACAAGAATATAACTACTATAATACTGCCTCCTATGTACAGGATTATAACTTCTATAATACTGCCCCTATGTACAAGAATATAACTACTATAATACTGCCCCCTATGTACAAGAATATAACTACTATAATACTGCCCCTATGTACAAGAATATAACTACTATAATACTGCCCCCTATGTACAAGAATATAACTACTATAATACTGCCCCTTATGTACAAAAATATAACTGCTATAATACTGCTCACTATGTGCAAGAATATAACTACTATAATACTGCCTCCTATGTACAGGATTATAACTTCTATAATACTGCCCCTATGTACAAGAATATAACTACTATAATACTGCCCCCTATGTACAAGAATATAACTACTATAATACTGCCCCTATGTACAAGAATATAACTACTATAATACTGCCCCCTATGTACAAGAATATAACTACTATAATACTGCCCCTTATGTACAAAAATATAACTGCTATAATACTGCTCACTATGTGCAAGAATATAACTACTATAATACTGCTCCCTATGTACAAGAATATAACTACTATAATACTGCCCCCTATGTACAAGAATATAACTACTATAATACTGCCTCTATGTACAGGATTATAACTACTCTAATACTGCCCCTATGTACAAGAATATAACTACTATAATACTGCCCCCTATGTACAAGAATATAACTACTATAACACTGCTCCCTATGTACAAGAATATAACTACTATAATACTGCCACCTATGTACAAGATTATAACTACTATAATACTGCCCCCTATGTACAAGAATATAACTACTATAATACTGCCTCTATGTACAAGAATATAAGTATTATAATTTTATAATTTATAATTTTGGGACAATCTCTCCCACTTTTGTCCCGCTTTCGGGACGCGGGGTCACCATGAAGGCAATTACCAGTCAGGGTGCTGCAGCTCCCCGGCTTGTAATCATAGCAGCGCTGCTGTGAGATACACACTGAGAACGCAATGTGTGTATCTGGGATCATCCTCCTCTGACCTCTCCTTTTTGGTTCTGCGGGAGAGGAGAAGGGAGGACGAGTCCGGGCGCACACACTTCCGCCAAGCGAAGGACCAACGGCGCTCTGAAGACCAAGAGAGGGTAAGTATATCAGTTTCAAGGGGGCTGTATTACTACTGGGGCTACTTTGGGGGTCACTGTTACTACTGGGGCAATATAGGGGACACTATTACTACCGAGGCCAATATAGGGGACACTATTACTACGGGGACCACTGTGGGGGTCACTATTACTACTGTGGCCTCTATGGGAGTCAGTATTACTACTTAGGCCACTTTGGGTGTCACTATTACTACTGAGACCATTGTCGGGATCACTATTACTATTGAGACCACTATGGGGGTCACTATTACTACTTAGGCCACGCTGCATGTGGCAGCTTACCTTAAGCTGACTTCGGGTATGTTTACACATGGCGAAAATGCTGCGGAATGTCCACAGTGAACATTTTTTGTGGCAAATTCTGCATATGCGCAACTGATTTTATACTATGCAGTGCCCCCCCCCCCTCTCCGCGCTCACCTCCTTCTAAGGCTTCCCACTGTCAGCGCTCCCTGGCTTTCAGTTCCCAGCGGCTTGCTCAGGTGCAGCGCTGCTAGTAAGTTGATGCTGGTTAGGTAAGGCCACTGGGAACCGAAAGCCAGAGAGGTCTGACAGCGGGAATTCTTTGCTACTAAGGAGGCATGAGGCAGTTATCCTGACAATGGTTGGAGGACAATAGGCTCACTTACAGTTCTTGCACAGCGGTCCTCTGTTGCTTGTATCAATCTGACTAGGTTGTACCGGATAATAAGTAAAAGGAGTAGATAATATTATACAATAGGACATATATAATGTCCTCTTGTGGTGCCCCAGCAGCCACTTATACATTAGGCCCATGCTGAGGAGCTGGGAGGGTAGAGTTGGCACTTGTCACGGTGGCTCTTACCAGACTCCTCCCCGGAGGGACGCACACGACCTTGGCCCAAGTACCACTAGGCCTCTTCCAGCTAATGCTGGGACAGCAATTACCTATATATGTGTGGTTGACTGCAGACTTGTCACGGTGATGCCACCATTCCTTATCATCCGTAGCTTGTACCCGGCGGTTAAATGAAGGAAGTCCGCACACACAGTTAACTTTAGTACTCAGTCTCTGGGAACGGGCAGAGACTGGAAAAACTTTACTTGAAGCTCGACAGTATACAGCTTAATACACACCAGTGCAGGCAGGACAGTAGACTTGAGTTCAGGGAGGAGACACTGGATGACACCAGTCCTACAGTCCATAATATCTTTAAGGTACCGCTCCTGGAAGGGGAACACTCCAGAGGAAGATGGGGGTAGGATCACCCCACAGACACTCACTTGAATCACTGCACAGCGGACTCTTCTCTCCACTCAGCTCTCACTCTAAAATGAAGGTTCTTGGAAAAGGGAAAGCAGCATACCTTTCCTCAGCCACCATTCTCTTCACCACATGAGGGTTGAAGGTACCCCCATGTGGCTGGCACTCTCACTCCTCTCTCAATCACTCACATTTATAGGGTACAGACATCATGTGACTAGACAGATATTGATACTTTTCCAGACATATCGCAGTCACTTTCAGACATTAGCCTGTCATATGCTGCAGTTGTGCAATACACATAACAGCAGACAAGACACTTTGCACAGTGCATCTACATTGAAGGCATGACATGTATGACAACTATGGAGGGGCCAGAAATATAGACTTTGGGCCACTACACTCTCTTCCCAGATTGTGGGGGAAAGAAAGATCTATCATGTTGGACTGTAATATGTCTAGTCTCTGGCTATCACATGAGGAGAGTTGGACAGAGCCATAGAAGGGTATCAACCCAGCATCAGAATTGGAGGAACAGGAGGAGCGCTGCCAGAGCCCTACAGAATTACCTCCAGTAGTTTATTGGTCTGCTTGTTTCTGACCAAACTATCAGAAATAGACTCCATAATGGCCTGATGCCCTGTGCCCACAGCCAAGCACCATGCGGCTGGATTGGCATTTACCAGAGTACACCAGAATTAGCAGGTCCACCATTGCCACCGCCTTGTCTTCATAGATGAGAGAAGGTTCACACTGAGCACATGTCTTTCGCTCATCGAGATCCGATGTGTGATTTAAGTGTTCCCTTAATTTTTTGAACAATGTACAGTACTGTGCAAAAGTTTTAGGCATGTGTGTAAAAAATGCTGCAAAGTAAAGGTACCATTTCATGGTACGCCTGTCTTGCTCATAGGTGCCTGACAGCCATACCAGCAACCATTACTCCTGTGTTTTACACAGGAATGATAGTTGGTCAAGTAAATGGAGGTAGAACGGATCAGGTATCTGGCCCATCGGCCTCCAATCAATGTAAACAGGCAGTCGCTCATATATTGAGTGACTCCTGCTTATTCTGAGTGAGAAGCCGCTCAGCAGTCATCCTATTTCAGTGAGCTGAAACGGAACGACTAGCAACAACTAAGAGACTGAGACTTCTCGCTCAGTGCCCTGTCGGGGGCCATGTGTACACAGGCCGACAGTTACCCAAAATCGCTTATTTAAGCAATTATTCGGATGACTATCGTCCCATTTTAAAGTATCCTAAGAACACTTTCAAAAATAGACGTGCTAATAGTTTTTTGGCCGTTAACAAAATGCAAAGTGAATGGGCAAAAAAAAACGTAAATCAAATCAATATTTGGTGTGACCGTTATTTCTTCTAGAGACACTTGTACACAGTTTTTGAAGGAACTTGGCAGGGAGGTTGTTCTAAACATCTTGGAGAACTAACCACAGATCTGTGGATGTAGCTCGCTCAAATCCTTCTGTCTCTTTATGTAATCCCAGACAGACTTGATAATGTTGAGATCAGGGCTCTTTGGGTTGGTATTATCACTTTCAGTACTCCTTGTTAGTCTTGACACTAAAGGTAGTTGTAAATAACATTGGCTGGATGTTTGAGGTCGTTGCAGAAAAAAATTGGAGCCAATCAGATGTCTTTAAAAAAAAAGTCTTACTTTGCTGCATTTTTTCTGTGCTTTCCCAGTACTGTACATACAGTATATAATCAAGCATTGAGTTACTATTTATTAATAGCTTACCAGAAAATATTTTAATGCTCACCCCATGATCCTGGAATACGTCATGGCCAAATACTTACCTGGAGATCATGTGTTCAGGTGGTATGAGTTTAGATAAGTTACATCTGCATATAACTCAACACTTAGTGATCTTCAAACAGCCACACAATGTGGGTGAGTTGAGATCAAACACAAGGGTCGGAAAGGCTTGTCTTGTTGACTTATCATTAGGATTCTTAAAGCTTGGCTTGCACTATTGTTTATGGTCTTAAATCATATCCATACAACATGACAATTTAAACCAATAAGGCAAAATAGATACAGTTCCAGGACTAGTCTGAAAATGAACTTGGTTTCATGATACGTCGGGGATTCGCAGAGGTCAGAGTGTTGACAAGGCCCTGGGGCAATACTCTCGGTCTTCAGCAGGAACACATTCCTATTCTTCATTTTGCCCCATCCTAGAAGATCTTCCTTTAAATGTCTCCAAACCTCTGTCAAGAAGACAAATGGCCTTGTTGAGTTACAGGAATGATTAATGTCCTGCTAAACAAATTAATGGGAGTTAAATAGATGCCATGTAAAGAAATGGTCCATGAGGGTTTAAGGTAGCCTCAGACATTAGAAATGTGATAGCAGATCTGGCCATTTTTGGTGGAATCTGCTGACCCAATAATACAATTTTGGAAGGATAAGGTGCAAAGAGTAGGGTGCCCAAATTTATTGTCCAAGAACATAAGTAGATTTCTCGGCGCAATATATATGGAATCTGGAATTCATTTTTTTCAATTTACATGAGAAAAAAACAGCCTGAGGGTGGTTTCACATCTAAAATGGGGATTCTGCTTTTCTGCTCTGTTTGGGGAGCAGGAAAGGGGAATCCCTGCGGCTGAACTGTTCAGTCTATAGACAGAACTGAATAGCGCTAGGCAGACCCCGTTGACTATAATGGGGTCCGTCCAATTTCTGCCCTGCTGCCCGGCTTTTGGAGAGAAGAAAAAGCGTTGCATGCACTGCATGAAGCACTTTTTCTTCTGGTATTTTCAGCCACATCTGTGATGGAACCTCTGGCCTGAGGTTCCAATGCAGATGTGAAGCTGGCCTAAGTCAGACTGGAGTTTGTTGGGTTCACTAGAGACTGAGGGCTCACATACAGCATATGTACATTTTCACTTTGTTAGAAGGAATCTCCTGATGATGCTCTATCTGGTAATCATGGCGAAGGGTAAAATAATTTGACTTTACTTATAAATACTTATGCACAGAGTGATTATCTCACTAGGAAACCCAAATACTCTTCAATAACTATTTAATTTTTTGACAGATTCGCTACGAAAAATTACCTGTATTTACCCAGTATGTTACAAAACAAGTTTTCCTTAGAGATGCTGAAAATGACCACTCCAGCATCCAATCTCCCACCATATCGTATCTTTGAGAGCGTCAATTGTCCGCAGCTTTTGCTGCAAATACGGCCCTTTAGTAAACCACCCAAAAATCAATCAGGTGGTGTCAGGTCTGGTGCTCTTGGTGTCCACAGAATTTTTCAAACTTAATTGGTTTGCAAATAACTTTCAATTTCCCTCAGGCTAGCATTAGATTTTTTGGCACGTTGCGCCATCTTCTTGAACATAACTGTTAGGGCTTCTCACATTGGTGTGATTTTGTCCCATTATGAGGCCATCATAATCATGATCGCATAACGGGATGAAACAAAACCACTGATTTCAATGGTTTCATTTTTATTAGCAGGATGCTGACCTGTTGATAGAACGGGCGAGAAAAGATAGGATTTGCCCAATCTTACCAGCACGTAGTATTAACTACATGCGGGAAAGATAGGGCAGTACCTATCTTACCACTTTTTTATTCAAACTCCAGTGCTATGGCATGGAGTTAAATGAGTCGATTAAAAAAAAAAACTAATTCATTTGCAACTACACTCCATAGCGGCGAACGTAGCTGCACATACGCCCATGTGTTTTTGCCCTCAAATTGTCATCTGTTAACTGATTAACTAATTCATAGAATATGTTCACGTCCACTTCTGAGACAACAGTTTGAAGAATATGGGACCAATGATTCGTCTATGGGACAAGACATACCAGAAGGGAGAGGGGGACATGATGGAAACCTTTGCATATGTTACAGGAGGAGAGAAGGGAGAGAGGGGGACGTGATGGAATCCTTTATATATGTTATAGGAGGAGAAAAGTGAGAGGGGACCATGATGGAAACCTTTATATATGTTACAGGAGGAGAGAAGGGAGAGAGGGACGTGATGGAAACATTTATATATGATACAGGAGGAGAGAAGGGAGAGTGGGACATGATTGAAACCTGTATATATGTTACAGGAGGAGAGAAGGGAGAGGGGACATGATGGAAACCTTTATATGTTACAGGGAGGAGAGAAGGGAGAGGAGGACATGATGGAAACCTTTATATATGTTACAGGAGAAGAGAAGGGAGAGGAGGACATGATGGAAACCTTTATTTATGTTACATGAGGGGAGAAGGGAGAGAAGGGACATGATGGAAACCTTTATATATGTTACAGGAAGAGAGAATGGAGAGGGGGACATGATGGAAACCTTTATATATGTTACAGGAGGAGAGAATGGAGAGGGGGACATGATGGAAACCTGTATATATGTTACACGAGGAGAGAAGGGAGAGGGGGACATGATGGAAACCTTTATATATGTTACAGGAGGAAAGAAGAGAGAGGGGGACATGATGGAAATCTTTATATATGTTACAGGAGGAGAGAAGGGAGAGGGGGAACATGATGGAAACCTTTATATATGTTACAGGAGGAGAGAAGGGAGAGGGGGAACATGATGGAAACCTTTATATATGTTACAGGAGAAGAGAAGGGCGAGAGGGTCATGATTGAAACCTTTATATATGTTGCAGGAGTAAAGAAGGGAGAGGAGGACATGATGGAAACCTTTATATATGTTACAGGAGGAGAGAAGGGAGAGGAGGACATGATGGAAACCTTTATATATGTTACAGGAGGAGAGAAGGGAGAGGACGACATGACTGATAGCTTTATATATGTTACAGGAGGAGAGAAGGGAGAGGGGAACATGATGGAAACCTTTATATATGTTACAGGAGGAGAGAAGGGAGAGGAGGGACATGATGGAAACCTTTATATATGTTACATGGAGGAAAGAAGGGAGAGGAGGACATGATGGAAACCTGTATATATGTTACAGGAGGAGAGAAGGGAGAGGGGTACATGATGGAAAGCTGTATATATGTTACAGGAGGAGAGAAGGGAGAGGGGGACATGATGGAAACCTTTATATATGTTACACGAGGAGAGAAGGGAGAGGAAGACATGATGGAAACCTTTATATATGTTACAGGAGGAGAGAATGGAGAGGAGAACATGATGGAAACCTGTATATATGTTACACGAGGAGAGAAGGGAGAGGGGAGCAATGGTGGAAACCTTCATATATGTTACAGGAGGAGAGAAGGGAGAAAAGGGACATGACAGAAGCCTTTATATATGTTACACTAGGAGAGAAGGGAGAGGAAGACATGATGGAAACCTGTATATATGTTACAGGAGGAGAGAAGGGAGAGGGGGACATGATGGAAACCTGTATATATGTTACAGGAGGAGAAAAGGGAGAGGGGGACATGATGGAAACCTTTATATATGTTACAGGAGGAGAGAAGTGAGAGGAAGACATGATGGAAACTTTTATATATGTTACAGGAGGAGAGGAGGGAGAGGAGGACATGATGGAAACCTTTATATGTGTTACAGGAGGGGAGAAGAGAGAGGAGGGACATGATAGAAACCTTTATATATGTTACAGGAGGAGAGAAGGGAGAGGAGGATATGATGGAAACTTTTATATATATTCCAGAAGGAAAGAGGGGAGAGGCGGGACATGATGGAAACCTTTATATATGTTACAGGAGGAGAGAATGGAGAGGAAGACATGATGGAAACCTTTATATATGTTACAGGAGGAGAGAAGGGAGAGGGGGACATGATGGAAACCTTTATGTATGTTACAGGAGGGGAGAAGGGAGAGGAGAACATGATGGAAACCTGTATATATGTTACACGAGGAGAGAAGGGAGAGGAGGACATGATGGAAACCTTTATATATGTTATAGGAGGAGAGAAGGTAGAGGAGGACATGATGGAAATCTTTATATATGTTATAGGAGGAGTGAAGGGAGAGGGAGACATGATGGAAATCTTTATATATGTTACAGGAGGAGAGAGTGGAGAGGAAGACATGATGGAAACCTTTATATATGTTACAGGAGGAGAGAAGGGAGAGGGGGACATGATGGAAACCTTTATGTATGTTACAGGAGGGGAGAAGGGAGAGGGGGAGCATGATGGAAACCTTTATATATATATTACAGAAGGAAAGAAGGGAGAGGCGGGACATGATGGAAACCTTTATATATGTTACAGGAGGAGAGAAGGGAGAGAGGGACATGTTGGAAGCCTTTATATATGTTACCCAAGTGGGTAATATTACTTAGAATGGGGGGCTTTTAGATTTAGGCTTATAGCTGTTAGACTGGGGGGCTTTTAACATGATGGAAGCTCTACAGTTATCTGTACTGCTAAAGAACGCCAAGTACAACTAACTTTTCATGAATTTCAATGTGAAAATATGTTGACATTTTCTAACATCCAAAGGTGTCTGGGATCCTTATAGTAGACCCAAGAATATTTTACAAGTTTCCAGGTGGCTTTTAGGTGACATATATAATTAATATAATGGAAAACTGGCTTAGCAGTTGAGAAAACCAGTTAAACCAGTTCAAGCTATTGGCCCAGTTTCAAGATCATATCTAGATTCTAATCTTTGAATAGTGTAAGCTTCACTGCCCATCCTGTGTACCACCACTAGACTAATTTCCTCTACTAATGATTCCCAAGCAACACTAAAGGTGCATTTAGACACAAAGATGATCGCTCAAAAGATGGCTTTTGAGCGATCATTTTGCATAATCTACCAATTTGTTACTAATGCCTGTTAGTACCAATTAATAGCGTGTGAGCCAGTGGCAGCTGACTTTATGCAGAGGACCGCCTGCTGTTCTCTGAATAAACTCTCTTTGTTCTGCCGCGCTGATTACAGCTGAGACAATGTAATCAGCTGTTAGCAGCAGTCCCCTGGCAGAACAGTGTGAGGTCCATCCTATGAGCTGTTCTGCTGAACAATGGATTTCAAGTCAAACTGAAATCCATCGTTCAACTGAAAACTGAAAGATGGGCATATTTACATGCAACAATTATCGCTCAAAAGATAGCTTTTGAGCTAATTTTGAGTGATAATCGATGTGTCTAAATGGGCCTTAACATAAAAGTAGGAGAGTCAAATATAAGAAATTGCTTAGACTAGGTACTCACTGCTCATGTCCTTTCCCTGAATAATAGTGGTTTTGCATAATTAAGAAGTTAAAGATTGATACTTTTTTGCCCCTGTAAGATGTTAATTTAGTCATGGAAGGAAAATCTCTGGTGACCACCTTACCTATACTGTATCTTCGATACATTCTGGATTTCATAGGGAGGTTCAAAGTCAATGGCACTACCTCAGAATCATAGAATGGTAGAGTTGGAAGAGACCTTCAGGGTCATCGGGTCCAACCCCCTGCTCAGTGCAAGATTTACGAAATCATCCCAGACAGATATTTGTCCAGCCTTTGTTTGAACAGTTTCATTGAAGGAGAACTCACCACCTCCCATGGTAACCTGTTCCACTCTATTAAGACTTCTCTCGGCCTTCTTTTTTGCAAGCTGAACATTCCCAGATCCTTTAACCATTCCTCATAGGACATAATTTGCAGACCGCTCACCATCTTGGTAACTCTTCTCTGAACTTGCTCCAGTTTATCTGTCTTTTTTAAAGTGGGGTGCCCAGAACTGGACACAGTACTCCAGATGAAGTCTGATTAAGGCAGAGTAGAGGGGGATAATTACCTCACGTGATCTAGACTCTATGCTTCTCTTAATACATCCCAGAATTGTGTTTGCCTTTTTGGCTGCTGCATCACATTGTTGACTCATGTTCAGTCTATGATCTATTAGTATACCCAAGTCTTTTTCAGATGTGCTGCTGCTTAGCCCAATTCCTCTCATTCTGTATGTGCTTTTTTCATTTTTCTTGCCCAGATGTAGGACTTTGCATTTCTCCTTGTTAAATACCATTCTCTTATTCGCCGCCCACTGCGCACGCTTTTCAAAATCTTTTTCAATACTCTCTCTCTTCCCTAGTGTTAGCTATCCCTCCTAGCTTTGTGTCATCAGCACATTTGATCAGTTTCCCATCAATTCCCTTCTCCATTTCTAAAAATGTTGAACAACACTGGGCCTAGCACAGAGCCTTGTGGTACCTATCTTTACTGAAACTGTATTTTCCATCAAACATTTTTTTGGAAAATGTCATCAATATATGATCTATCAGGGCCTAATGTAGTTTGCTAGCACTTAGCACTGGGGCTCCTATCCTTGGACTTCTGTTGATTCTAGAAAGACAGGAAAAGTGTTAAAAGAGTGCCCTAGCAATCATCATATGCACCTTAACAATCAGATCATTAGCTGTAAATAATTCATGTTTGATGGATCAAATTATTAATAGATTGTTATCCACATCTTTCACAAAATGTGTCCAATTGGTGGCCAGATTCAGGACTGTGTCCAACTGTAGAATATACCTTTTATCTGGCTAATAACTTGCTCAGCATTCTCTATTTACATTCATGTTTAATTCACCCAAATTTTGGCTGAAACAATCATATATTACAAACAACTTCAAAAATAGTCAGAACAAAGTCTGTGTGTGAGAGTTTAATACACTCAACAATCTAAACAGGGTTTGTAAGTCAAAGCTGAGAGACCTGATCCCTGCTGGAATATAACACACATTCTTAAGGTTGAGTGGACCGTGAAGTGAGTTGAGAAGCTCTGTCACCCAGAGGATGCGAGAGGTGATCTATTATCTTCAGCTTCAGAGTACAGGTATAGTGCCAGCATCAATCTTACTCAGCAGGAACAACATAGGTGAGGTGATGAAAAATGGAAATGTTGCGTCTTCTGCAATCACATGCCCCTGATTGATGACAAGGATGAGATGTAGATGAGAATATCGAGAGGGTGGAAGACCATTGCTCTGTCAGCAACACATCTTAGCACTATAAAATTCTAGTATTTTGACTCAACCTAACCTAAGGGCAAAAGAACAAGGAGAAAGGGCAGCGTCAGGACAAGGGGCCGCCAAAGTCTTCCACAATTTTAGCATTAGTTGAAGTTGTACCCGTTGTCTTCCACATTTCAAAATATTAGTAATCAGTTCTCTGATTTAGCTTAGAGAGTCTAGAAGATGCTATTGTAGTGTCCAACCAACATTAGTGGACAGCCATCAAACCTACAGACTTTCACAACCCCTTATTTCTCCATCATTTGAGGTATACTGTGATGGTTGCAGTTCTTGCTGATGGTGATCATTGGTAAGATTACTACAGGGGTGATTACGGCATAGGGCTCATCCTCTTGAGATCTGGCTGAGTAGGCCAGTATGGAGAGCCAGTCTGTAAGACTTGATCTGTCCATGTATTCCATAATCAGTCTTGTGTATGTGGTAGCTTCTCGTAGGATTCAGTGAACAGGGACACATACCTGTGTGCTGCTAAAGGCAGCTGGGTTCCAAGTCTGGGAGGTGACATGAGAGACCCCAGCAGCCTTTTACCGTGAACCCTACTTCTCAATATAGACATGTCAGATTGAAATGTCCTAAATATAATTTATTGGAAATTTACTTTCTTTTCGGGTGTGTTGGAAGACCTTAAAAGTTACTTTCCCTGAGTCAGTCACTGTTCTTATAATATAAGAATTGGGTTCTGAACATATAACATTTTGATCACTTTTTGTTATATTTTTTGGAGGCAAGAAACACTTAAAATATACACTACCGTTCAAAAGTTTGGGGTCACATTGAAATGTCCTTATTTTTGAAGGAAAAGCACTGTACTTTTCAATGAAGATAACTTTAAACTAGTCCTAACTTTAAACAAATGCACTCTATACATTGCTAATGTGGTAAATGACTATTCTTGCTGCAAATGTCTGGTTTTTTGTGCAATATCTACAAAGGTGTATAGAGGCCCATTTCCAGCAACTATCACTCCAGTGTTCTAATGGTACAATGTGTTTGCTCATTGGCTCAGAAGGCTAATTGATGATTAGAAAACCCTTGTGCAATCATGTTCACACATCTGAAAACAGTCTAGCTCGTTACAGAAGCTACAAAACTGACCTTCCTGTGAGCAGATTGAGTTTCTGGAGCATCCCATTTGTGGGGTCAATTAAACACTCAAAATGGCCAGAAAAAGAGAACTTTCATCTGAAACTCGACAGTCTATTCTTGTTCTTAGAAATGAAGGCTATTCCATGCGAGAAATTGCTAAGAAATTGAAGATTTCCTACAACGGTGTGTACTACTCCCTTCAGAGGACAGCACAAACAGTCTCTAACCAGAGTAGAAAAAGAAGTGGGAGGCCGCGTTGCACAACTAAGCAAGAAGATAAGCACATTAGATTCTCTAGTTTGAGAAACAGACGCCTCACTGGTACCCAACTGGCATCTTCATTAAATAGTACCCGCAAAACACCAGTGTCAACATCTACAGTGAAGAGGCGGCTGCGGGATTTTGGGCTTCAGGGCAGAGTGGCAAAGAAAAAGCCATATCTGAGACTGGCCAATAAAAGAAAAAGATTAAGATGGGCAAAAGAACACAGACATTGGACAGAGGAAGACTGGAAAAAAGTGTTGTGGACGGATGAATCCAAGTTTGAGGTGTTTGGATCACAAAGAAGAACGTTTGTGAGACGCAGAACAAATGAAAAGATGCTGGAAGAATGCCTGACGCCATCTGTTAAGCATGGTGGAGGTAATGTGATGGTCTGGGGTTGCTTTGGTGCTGGTAAGGTGGGAGATTTGTACAGGGTAAAAGGGATTCTGAATAAGGAAGGCTATCACTCCATTTTGCAACGCCATGCCATACCCAGTGGACAGCGCTTGATTGGAACCAATTTCATCCTACAACAGGACAATGACCCTAAACACACCTCCAAATTGTGTAAGAACTATTTACAGCAGAAGCAGGCAGCTGGTATTCTATCGGTAATGGAGTGGCCAGCGCAGTCACCAGATCTGAACCCCATTGAGCTGTTGTGGGAGCAGCTTGACCGTATGGTACGCCAGAAGTGCCCATCCAACCAATCCAACTTGTGGGAGATGCTTCTAGAAGCGTGGGGTGCAATTTCACAAGCTTACCTCAACAAATTAACAGCTAGAATGTCAAAGGTGTGCAATGCTGTAATTGCTGCAAAAGGAGGATTCTTTGACGAAAGCAAAGTTTGATGTAAAAACAATGTTATTTCAAATACAAATCATTATTTCTAACCTTGTCAATGTCTTGACTCTATTTTCTATTCATTTCACAACGCATGGTGGTGAATAAGTGTGACTTTTCATGGAAAACACAAAATTGTTTGGGTGACCCCAAACTTTTGAACGGTAGTGTATATATAATTATTTCTCATTTTGGTACGCTCAAAGACCCATAACATTTTAATTTTTTCATCTACAGAGCTGCATGGTATTTTTGTAGGACAAGCTATAATTTTTAATGGTATCATTTTGTACTAACTTTTTATTTGGGTTGTTAGGAACATGGGGACATCAATTCTGTGTTTTTTTTAAACAATAAAGGATATAGGGGGTGTGAGTTTAGAAAAAATTAGAAAAAATATTTTTTCCCATGTTTATAAATTTCTTTTGCTTTTTTTGTCCCACTAAGGGATGGACTGGAACTTAATTTACTTTAACCGCCAATAAAATACATGACAAGATGTCTATAAATCTATGAGACACAGCCCATGGCAGGGCCTAAGAGTCCACAATAGATGGCTAACTTAGAGGACACTCCTAGGCCTGCAGGTGTCGTAGCAAGCCATAGGCACCGTGCGATTTCATCGCAAGGATCTGATTTGGTTACAGAGACTGTTGATTAGAAGCTACTTAGTTTTGTGTCCTACTGGCTTGATGTACCCACTGATATCTCTTTTCACATCGTCATTGACATATAGGGGCAGCATACAGCACTGCTTACAGGCATTTACCTACTGATCCCCACAAACACAGTGAGTGGAGGAACTCTCTTCATGCCACCATGCGCTGATGAGAGATATTGCCATGTCAGCACAGGGCAGCCGTTGCTTCCCTCCACTGCTCTGGAACTGGCGGTCTTTCACTCCGCTCTAAATTGGCAGCAAGCTTCCTCCTGCCCGAAACTCTAAGGGAAAAGACAGGACACTATAATATACTGATGACATGTGTCCAGTCTATAGCCCTTTACACTTGGCAGCCAGCCCACTGACCACCCTGGCCCACCAAGAATCTGCCCAACAGGGCAGATATTAGCCTTGGCCTGGTTACTCTTGGCAAGTGATTAGCAAGCACTCACATTAATAGGCCACCATGTAATACCTGCTATTGAGTCCTCCAGAATACATGCCACCCTTTGCTTAAATGTGTATATACTGTAGAGGCAGCTCAATATCAGGCAGCTTCGGAAAGGGGCCTAATTTTTATCTTTACTATTTAGGCCTTCCATTCCCTATGCATGCTGCTGCCCTGGCTTTTAGAGTTTGGGACCCCCTACCAGCTAGATGATATCCTCCACATTTATCTTCTGGCCTGTCGCAATGGTATGTGAAAACTTATCTAGGCACAGCTGTAGCAATATATATGGTCAAACTTTCTCTCTGTTCAAGCATCAAAGTGTGTGAAATCATTGCTGTAGACGACTGGAGAGTAGATCAAAGGAAAAATCTATATAATTCAGCACTGGATCTTATCTCTTCTCTCTACATTGATTTTGCATGAAGGTCAAAAGCGTAAAGACCAGGCTATGCATTCTTCAAGTGCAAGTTGGGGCAGCTCATTTAATAACCTGCAAACATTGATGAGTTTTATAGTTATTAATGACCCTTACTCATAATTAAGAATACTGTCAATATGTCAGTCACATGTTAGGTATTTCAGTGAAGGCCCTTCACTCGGATGTCACATCACCATCTTAATAAGGAGAAGTAGGTTCAATGTGTCCAGGCATGCAACAAAGTTCAGGGTGGTAGTGACAAATTTCAGCATACTGCTCTTATTAAGAAAAGACCTTAAATATATGGATTGTACTTGTAAAGAGGTTGTACATAAAATAGCCTGCTAGGCCAATAAATCATAATTTTCTACAATTTATCCCAATATTTCCATGTAATTTAGTTATCTTTGTATTATTACATCATAACAAAAACAGCATGATATCCCTTGGGCAACATTGGAAGTTGCCTTGTGGCTGCTATGGAGAATTGAGGTTATAGGCAGGTTGTCCCTTCCAATAACCCAGTAACCGATGCAAACCTTCATAGGTCCTCACCTCCCCAACCCCCAAAAAAGGAAAGAGGAAAGTGGCCATAAGTCCAGGTCATCTCTACAAATTACTGGGAATAGAGCTACCAAATGCCAGGTCCTTCTGTCATGTGAGCAACAGAGGAGCCCTTTAAAGGTCACCTATCATGTTGAACATACTATCTAATCCACCAGCATTGTAGTGGTCCAGCGGGCCCTACAGAACATTCACAGCAGCATTTGTTCTGTCTCACCTGTGCCATCCTTAGACATAGAAGGTGTTGTACATCTGAGAACTCTGTTTCTCCCTATCTTCTAGAGCTTAGCTCTGATGTCAGCTAGTGCTCTATTGGCTGATAGTCAGCTTCAATCTCACTGCTGCAGAGTCCAAGGGCGGGAAAGCAACAACACAAGTCCCTATGCAGCAGAGGGAGGAGTTGAGAAAGTGCGGGAAGGAGAAGAGGTAATAAAAGGAGGAGTCAGTGAGCTGTTGGGCAGACAGCCAGGAGTGAGAGAAAAGAGGTTGCAGTCAGGTCACGTCGGAGAGGAGGAGGCACGCATACAAGCAGGAGCAGACAGTTGCAGCACATTGTTTTCCTAGGGTTGAGCGAGGTTTCATTCAGCTCCTTTGAGGTTCCAGAGTAGAGCAGAGAGGAGAAGCGCCTTTTCTGAGGTTGGTCTTCCACTAAAACTTCTGGTGAACTCAAAGCCAGGATGAGTTTATCAGCCACTTTAAACTCTGCTTCACCTACACCTCACTAAACTCTAATCATCCCTTCAGTGAGAATAACTAGGGGGGAAATTGTCCTTCAGAATAAGTTTCAAGTAAAAGGAAGGAGAGAGCATTGAAGTCAGTTCTTAAGAAAGACAATATTGCTGTGTTATACACCGTGCTTAATCTATTGCAAACTGCTACACCTTCTTGTACCATTTCAAGTACCGTTGTGGAAAATTGTGTATTCAACTGTTTTACAAAATATCAGCTTAAGTAAATCTGCATACTCCCAGATTACTATCCCAAGCTATTGGACTTGTCTCATTTCATTGGCATTCCATCCCGAGGGTCCAATTGGAGTACTGGCGTCACACGTGACAAAACAGGCCTTCCTATAGGCGTACCACAGTATGCTCCCTGGGTCGCTGCATGACCCTCGACCAGAGCACTTTTAGAAAACATATTCATTTAAAATATACATATTTTATTTCTGTCTATAATGGATGCCTCGACAAATGCCATTGGCCATATTTAACCCAAAGGCTCCTATGTTTAGAAAAAGGAGGTTTTGATGTATAATTTTTTACTGAATGGCACACGAATTTATAGTTTTTGTATCATGATAAATTGGAGTCTTTAACCCCTCATGAGGTGGCATTCAGTTGCCATGGCAGCCAGGGAACTTCAGGCTGCCTTGGCTGATTACCTATCAAGCCATGTCTATGATGTGGCTTGAAAGATTGCCTGTCAAATACTATGGCATTACATTATTTTTGAAAGAAAAAACAAAAATGAAACAAAGGGCTGAATCCTTAAAGGGGTTGTCTCGCGAAAGCAAGTGGGGTTAAGCACTTCTGTATGGCCATATTAATGCACTTTGTAATATACATCGTGCATTAAATATGAGCCAGACAGAAGTTATTCACTTACCTTCCCTGCGCTGGTGTCCCAGGCTCCATGGCTCCGTCTAACTTCAGCGTCTAATCGCCCGATTAGACGCGCTTGCGCAGAAGGGTCTTCTGCCTTCGGGTCTGTCCGGCAGCAGCGACGTTCTGGCTCCGCCCCTTCTACGTGTCATCGCGTAGCCCCGCCCCATCACATGTGCCGAATCCAGCCTCCTGATTGGCTGGAATCGGCACACGGGACGGGGCAGAGCTACGTGATGACGCGTAGAAGGGGGCAGAGCCAGAACGTCGCTGCTGCCGGACAGACCCGAAGGCAGAAGACCCTTCTGCGCAAGCGCGTCTAATCGGGCGATTAGACGCTGAAGTTAGACGGAGCCATGGAGACTGGGACGCCAGCGCAGGGAAGGTAAGTGAATAACTTCTGTATGGCTCATATTTAATGCATGATGTATATTACAAAGTGCATTAACATGGCCATACAGAAGTGCTTAACCCCACTTGCTTTCGGGAGACAACGCCTTTAAGAGGCTAAAATGGTTGCTGCACCACAGCAATTTCTCACCTATCGGCAGAATATCTGTTACGTCAGTAGGTGACACATGCCTGATCGGTGGGTGTTTAACCATTGGGAGCAGTATCTTTCATGAGAATGGAGTCCCAATGCTACCCGTATGAAAAGAGTAGCACTCACGCAAGTACACTGCCAGTTGAATCATCTCTGTGGGACGGCCAAAGATACCCAAGTACAATGTGTGTGATACTTAAGATACCTTTACATTGGACGACTAGAGGACACAAAAGGGTCCGACAACCCTTCCACCGACTGTTGCCTGGCTATCGTTCCTGCGCTTTTACAGTCATTCTGTGAATGGAGGTGGAGTGAGCCGGAGATTGTTCTGGCCCGCCCACCTCCATGCACAGTAAACAGGCAGTTATTCATAGCTGAACCACTGCCTGTTTACACGGGGGACAAGTGAATGATTTCTTGCTCAATGCCCTGTCGGCAGCTGACTGTACATGAGACAACTGTTGCCCAAATTTGCTGTTTTCAGCAATAATTCAGATGATAATCGCCCCGCATTAAGGTATCTTTACACGGTGTCTTGCTGCTGGGGGCTCCAGTAATCTGTAGAAGAACCAACCAGCAAGTCTTCACCTTCCTGCAGCGCCACCACAGGGGAAATTATGCATTACACAGTTCCTACTGAAATCAGCAGCTTGTTTGTGTAATGTACTGACATGATAAGTCCTCCACAGTGAGAGAAGTTCCATCTAATCTACCTTTTCTCTTTATGAGATATGCTGAGATAAGTGGCACGAAATGACTAGCTTTGAAAAAAAAATCTTGTGTTACTCACAATGCCAATAGCTATATTTTTTCCAAAGCTGGTAATCTCATCGTGCCTATGTCAAGGTATCTTAAAACAGGTGAAGAGGTAGGGAAAGAAACAACTATATATCTTATATCCCATGTAACATCACATTATGATGATTATGTGGTGGAACCGGGGGCATACATAGAACTCATGGGGTTCCACAGCAAAACGTAGAATTGAGTCGCCTACAGAAGGAAAAAAAAAAATAAATATATATATATGACAAATTTTATAATATGGTGAGGGTAGATATGTTCGCTCAGCCCAGAGGTAAATCTAAATGTTGCAGTTACCATATAATGGACACCAGTTCCAGACAGTGATAGTGAGTACAGTGCAATTACCTCCAGTAATCACCTGTTACATCTCATTTGATTGATGACTTCCGTTTTCTCTTTTCTTCTCTATCCGGGTCCAGACCATTATGAATTTTCCAGCCATGGCTCATTTCAGCACACTCTTTCCATCTTGCTACTATCCACAATGCCACTTTCAGTGCCCCCATAATACTAGTGGTCCATCTATGGTTCCATGAATAATAGTACCCTCTCTGGGGCTCCATAAAGTAATAGTGCCTCTTCAGTGGCTATTCTCAATGCTCTCTAGACCGTGTCAGACTCAAAAGTGTGACTGTGTGAGTGTGATGTAGGTTCTTACTGATCGCTAAATATTTGGAAGCAGGGGTTAGAGGTTCACTTAGCCCCAGATCCTTTGGTTTGCAGATCCCATAGCAATCACATGGCTTGCCTTTAAGTGCTGCACGCCACTGGTTGGGACCTTACAAATTTTAGGCATTAGATATACCTCTTAGTTGGAGTTTATCAGTGAAGGTGATCTATCACTAAACACACCAAATAAGGCTTAACGTTATATATCCAGATTATTGCCATTCATTCAGTTATTCAATATCCAGTGACTACCTCTATATCCCGAACACCGGGGCAAAACCAAAACACACCGGTTCCTCTATCACTCTATGAAATGGTTAGGTTTTTGCAACTCAACGTCTGTTTGAATCAAACTTGGGTCACCGTAAGGCTGAGGTAACATTAATTATTTTTCCGCTTGTCGGATCCCATGAAAGGGATGTGAAAACGGCCTGTTTATGAAAGGGAGCGGGCAAAGGCTGTGAGCTGATTATGTCAAACATATTCAAAGCTTCCTCTACAGAGGGGATTATGGTCAGCAAAGCATATCATACACCTGCACTTACTACGACTCACTGAAGAGCCTCTGAAACATCCTGATAGCAAATTCTTACAACCTAATTAAATAAATATGTTATCTCGTTGTCAAGTGTGATAAATACCTTGCTGAAAACATGGCGGCTGGCCATATTCCCTATGTGGGAATTTTTCGGGTTCACTACATCTTTACCAATCGAAGAGGCGATTTCCAAATTGATTTCAGTCCAACAAATGCCATTTTCCATAAAACTGGATTTTCGGCGATGTGGCTTTGGACACTTTGGAATAAGACATAATATTTGCAGTAAATGTTTTGTAGGTATTTCAGTGATTTTAGCTACAACATGTTGCTAATGATACAGAAGGTATCATGGAAAGTATGTAACCACTCTTTCTTCGGAAAATGGATTTGACACTTTGGAAGTTGCCTCTTCAATTCATGACCTGCCAAACATGACCACAGCCTTTAGATGCCAAATACAAGGCTTCACAAGCTTGAGATTTGTTGATGTTGTCCACTTTGGAAGTTTGAAGGCACCAAATGATATCCCATGGTGTGCCTATGAGTCAAAAAAAAAGTGAAAATTTCTCTAAATGATAGCACACGCTGGTTAACTTTTACCAAGTCTGGCTAGTTATTGATGAATTGATTTTTTTAGATAACTTAGAAGGAACCAGGCTGGAGGGAACATAAAAGGGGATTTGGGGGTTAGTATCAAGGGGATCTCATAGACAATGGTCTGGGACAAGATCAAGTGGACAGACACAGCAGGAAAAGGTGAAGTAGATGCATAGCTGGGGTCAAAGTGCAGGAGTACATGTGCCAAAAGGAAGTGCAGGGGTATAGAAAGTCAAATCTTGACTAGGACAGTAAATGTAGAAGATAGCAATTCAGTCAAGATACAAAGCGGCTAGAAAGAATGGCGCAGTCAATCAATCCTGTAGAAAACAGGTAAATAATTATGATGAGAGCATGATATTGGCAACTATGGAAAGCCCAAGGTAGTCAGTTCTCTTCTCCTCTTGCCTAAACAGCCATGTACATGAACTATGTGGCATCTAGCTGACCCAACGATGAGAACACATACCAAAAAGCACTTTTGTATTGTGCTAAGCTGTGAGCAACTGACATTATAGACCACATATAAGAATTCTGAGATTTGATACAGATATACTGGATGTTTTATTTGGTGGGGATCTAGTGGGACTGTAATACATGAGTGTAACACATACCCATTAAAGTCTATTATATTTAATTGTCTGTCTATTGTCACAAATGCTCAGCTCCTGTTCATACGCCATATTTTTTATCTAGTTGGCACAACTCCTTACAGGCTACTTCATTTGAAACTACATATAAATTGTGGTAGAATTTGAAGAAAGCACTTCAGTTGTTCTCTACAGAAGCAAAATTGCATGCCAAATAGTGAGCAGAACATTAAATCCACTGACATGGAAGCATGAAAAATAGCCAAGAGTGAGGATCTGAGTAACTTTTACTGTGATGGCCAGATGACTGGGTCAGTGTATCTCCAAAATGGCAGGTCTTGTGGGATGCTTTCCGTATGCAATGGTACTTAGCACCTATCAAAAGTAGTCCAAGAATGGACATCTGGTGAACAGGTGATAGGGTCATGGATGCCAAAGGCTTACTGGTGCACTTTAGGTAAAGACTAGCTCATCTGGTCTGATCCCACAGATTATCTATAGTAATGTAGCACACATTGCTGAGAAAACTACTGCTAGCTATGATAGAAAAATGTCAGAACAAACAGGACATTGAAGCTTGCCATGTATGGGGCTGCGTGGCCAAAGACTGGTAAGAGTGTCTATGCAGTGTCTCTGCCACCAATACTGCCTACAGTGGACACATGAAAATCAGAACTGCACCATTCTGTTGAATCATGTTTTTCTTCACGTCATGCCAGGTGTGGTTGTGTCACTTACCTGGGAAAGACATGGCACCAGGGTGTACTATGGGAAGAAGACAAGCAAGTGGAGGCAGAGTGATCCTCTGAGCAATGTTCTCTTGGGAAACCTTGGATCCTGGCATTCATGTAGATGTGAGACTTACCACCTACCTAACCATTGTACCGACCAAGTACCTCCCTTCATGGCAGTGGTGTTCCCTCATGGCTGCGGGTATAGTGGGTCATTTTTGAATTTTATTTCTTGCTAATGTTTTTAGTTATATTTTTCTTTATAACTAGTTTCCAATTAATCTCAATCTCATTTCCTGTCGCATGGATCTTTCCGGATACTTATTTATCCAGCTTTGGCCTCTTCTCATGCACGGTTGTACAGGTTACCGACCTGACCTGAATTACCAGCGTGTTTAATTTACTGAGCAAACATAACCATAACCTTAAAAATATTCTATGTCCCATGCACCGAGGAGACATTTCTGTACAATTAAGCACCTGTTCCAACATTGTTCTCTGATACCCGGCTTTCAAATGTCTCTGTATGAAATTATGGAATTATCCATTTGAAAAGCAGAACTGAAGCCCCCGTGAACTTCCCCCAGCTTGTGGTAGGACTGATTCATTAACATGGCTCCAATCGGAATGTATATGTGAAGCTCCATGTAATTGGACATGACTGGTTAAGAATGACTTGGGCCAGCGTCCAGCTCATACTGTCACTTACTCTGTGTAATAAGCTACTACTGCTGGCTCTTCATTCAATCTCTTAACTATGGCCAGTAATGAACTTGGACGGCCTATTGTTGTCAGGCAGGAAAAAAAAGCACAGTTTGCTATTGTAACAAGCTCAATTAATCGGGCATTCTGGTTCTACTTAGGGAAAGAACAAGAAAAACAAATCTATCTCCAGCGCCTCTATGAAGTATTCACCCCCTTGGATTTTCTCAGGTTTTATTGTGTAACCACATTAGTTGCAAAATTACTTAAAGGGATTGTCTAGTTTAGAAAATCAATTTCTTAATATCCTTTCAGAGAATATGAATTAATAGTGAAGAGTCTTTCTCTTCCAGATCCTCATCAGAGCAGCTATGAAGAGAGTATTTCCCTTTGGAAAACCCAAGCTATCCTTGCATTACACAGAGAGCCTATTGATTTACAGTAAATGGGCATTGTGTAGTACTTAATTTCACCTGTGGTGGCACTGCAGGGAAATTTAATGCTTGCTGCCAGGTTATCACAGATTAAGGCACGAGAGTATTCGTATTTGCGCCATTTTTTTACAGAATGGGTGTTGCGTATTTGCGCAGACAACTGCGTTTTTTACTGTACCTTTTGCACAAAAAATACATAATGATGAAATCAGCCAATGAAATGGACAATTAGTTTTATGACTCCAAAATGTTCTCTTTTTCTGCAAATAAGAGAAGGAAAATAGAACATGTTGTATATTTTTTGTGCAACCGAAATCCGCACCCAAAATACGCACATGTGAACGATCCCATTAAAATCAATGGGTTCTATTTTCTGTGTATTGCATGCGCAAATAGGCTCATGTGAATCTGGCCTAAAACTGATTGCTAGAGGCCACAGCTGCAGGACATCCTGTAATCAGCTTGTCGTTAGGTGTGACGTCTGCCACTAATATTGGTTGGGCCATTGGGCTGCAGACGGGGTGATAGTCGGCACCCAGTGACCAGGCGCTGCAATAGATATTCTGGAAACAGAGGTGCTGCTTGAACTGTTTAACCACTACTCCAGATAGTCCCATCAAGGAGAATAATATTTGGCAGCTTGGTTACCATGTCAGGGCCAGGCAAGTATAAGTCTCTAATGGCAGAGGAGATGTACAACTTTCAGGAGTTTCTCAGAGCTCTTCTGTCAGCTGTAGTTTTGCTCTGCGCTCCCTTACTTTCTGAAACAACAGACATGCGCCAATGCCACCCATTTATCTCTACTCTAAACTCTGCCCCACCACCTATGGGGTTCCCCGATGTCTGTCAATGGATGTGTGCAGAGATGATATGGAGCGGATGTCGGCATTTAAATATCCCAATTGGAACTTAAATGCCCAAAGGCTCCCACCCACAAATAGATCACAAGGTACTATTTGAATGCTATGGCAGCCAGGTGCCTTAGGAAACCCCAGAGGACTGTCATGTATGACTGCAGAAATACAATATACTGCATTACTGTATTGCAGTACATTGTATAAGCAAACAAACAATTGTAAGTTCATGTTTTCTTAGGGGCCTAAAAAATTAAAATAAGTGAAATACAGTTTTTTTATTATTTCAAAAGATAAAAAAATATTTAAAGTAATAAATGTTTCACATTTTATAATCAAATCGAAACAAAAGTTAAATACATTTGGTATTGCCGCATCCGTAAAAGTCTAATCTATTAAATAATGTATTTATTCTGCATGGTGAATGATGTCAGTAAAAGTTTAATAAAAAGTGGCCGAAAAGTCATATGCACCCCAAAATGGTACCAATAGAAACCACAGATTCTCCCACGAAAAACAGGCCTTCATATGGCAGAATCAGTGGAAAAATAAAAAAGTCACGGTGCTTGGAAGATGGCGGCAGAAAATAATCGTTTTCTTTAAAATAATCGTTTTCTTTAAAAGATGTTTTTCTTTTGTAGAGTAGTACAACAAAATAACCCTTTGGTATCGTCATAATCATACTGACCCAAAGAATATAGTTATCCAGGCAATTTTATCAGTAATTAAATGGAACATTAAACAATCCAAATGAAAAATACAACTCGGCCCGTAAAAAGCAAGCTCTCAGGCAGCTACGTCAATGGAAAAATTTTAAAAGTTAGGATTTTTTTGAATTTTATCAATTTTTTAGAGGAGAAAACAAATATGAAAAAAATGGGAAAATGTCTGTGGCCTTAAAGGGGTTGTCCCGCGGCAGCAAGTGAGTCTATACACTTCTGTATGGCCATATTAATGCACTTTGTAATGTACATTGTGCATTAATTATGAGCCATACAGAAGTTATCAAAAGTTATTCACTTACCTGTTCCGTTGCTAGCGTCCTCGTCTCCATGGTTGCCGTCTAATTTTCGCCGTCTAATGGCCAAATTAGACGCACTTGCGCAGTCCGGGTCTTGTTATCTTCTCAATGGGGCTCCGTGTAGCTCCGTGTAGCTCCGCCCCGTCACGTGCCGATTCCAGCCAATCAGGAGGCTGGAATCGGCAATGGACCGCACAGAAGCCCTGCGGTCCACGGAGGGAGAAGATGCCGGCGGCCATCTTCAGCTGGTAAGTAAGAAGTCACCGGAGCGCGGGGATTCAGGTAAGCGCTGTCCGGTGTTCTTTTTTAACCCCTGCATCGGAGTTGTCTCGCGCCGAAGGGGGGGGGGGGGGTTGAAAAAAAAAACCCGTTTCGGCGCGGGACAACCCCTTTAAGGGGTTAAAATAATAACATGTTACAAGGGGACTTGCTTAACAAACAGGAATTGGACAACCCCTCTAAGATTTTTTGTAAATCTCGATTGCTTTAAAATGTTATTCCAAAAAGATGGTTCTCTTTTAAATCATCTGCTGTTGTAATATTGTGAAGGTCCTAAGCAAATCCACAGAAGAACAAGTAGGCCAGTCTGTGTAAGGTTCCTGCCGTTCTTCCTTGCAGTAAATGAGTTATAGCTGCACTTTAAGACGCCATAAACTCACACAGGACCTAATAGACTTCATCTGACTATGGCACTGGATGATGAGGAAGAAGGATTACAGATGGTAAGTATTTCAGCACCTCAAACAGATGAGACACTTGTATTCTTAGAAATGCAATCAAAAGACTAGAGATCATGAAGTAGTTATGGAAATTGGGCGTAATGGAAGGGTTCAGATACAGGACAAAAACATGGCCGCAAGTACGTAATAATGGAATAGAGTCACCTGAAAACAAAGTGACCGCCAATGCTGTCCATAGGAAATGGTGAGAAGGGAAGAGCATGCGGCCCCTTGTGCCAGAAGGGTTCACCGCTAGAGATGAGCGAGTATACTCGCTAAGGCACATTACTCGAGCGAGTAGTGCCTTAGCCGAGTATCTCCCCACTCGTTCCTAAAGATTCGGGGGCTGGCGAGGGTGACAGGTGAGTTGCGGCGGGGAGCGGAGGGGAGAGAGAGATCTCCCCTTCGTTCCTCCCCGCTCTCCCCCACCGCTCTCCGCCCCCCGTTGGCCCCCGAATCTTTAGAGACGAGCGGGGAGATACTCGGCTAATGCACTACTTGCTCGAGTAATGTGCCTTAGCGGGTATACTCACTCATCTCTATTCACCGCCAATCAGGAAGGAGTTCCTGTTATTATAACTATAGGAGTACACGCAGTTAAGTTGAGTAACAGCGGAGCAAAGCCTTCACTATCTGAGCTTCATTAAATCCTGTGTGAGCTCATAAGCCACAATGAAGACCCCTCCATGAGTCTCTATGGAGGCCAACGACTACTTACCTGCATGCCCAAACAAGAATAACTGGTGTCCAAACCAGGGGTCTATTCACTTTGCACACTCGATACCTTCCATGTCCTTGCAAGTCCTGGCTGTAGCTAACCAATAGTAGATGAGAATCCAGAATGGTCTCTTAAGTTGATACGGGGGTCACCAGTTCAGACCCTTCTCTATTAGCCTGAGTGTATAGTGGCTACAAAAAGCATATTTTGCTCTGGAACACCCATTTAAAAAAAGCACTTCATATGCGTCAATCCATCGCAATAAATGTGTAACACTTCACTTGCCCTGTGACGGCAGAAGAATTGAACACTTATAGTGTGGAAAATGCAGAATTTATATTTAGATCAATAGTAGTGATCAAAAATTAAAAAACAAAAAGTCTTTAAAAAATATGTTTAACGCAAAAATGTGATTTATATAATAGGTAATTTCTGATGATGACACATTCCCTGTAAGACTCCGGTAAAATTCTGTGAGCCCCACAGGCAATTTTTCATTCATTTCCCTTATATAATCATCAGTTGCAAAACCATTAAATTAAAATATCAGCGCCTTTATTAACCATCATGGTGTGGGGCGCCACTGTTCACACCTCATTATCTCTATGATGATTATTGGTAAATCCACTTAATCATTCGGAAGCATTAATAACCACACTAGGCCTCGTAAGAACCAGAGAGCATAACAGTTGTCTTATAAATCACACACACACCTACTTAAGGAAAATGTCATAAGATGAAGCCCCGGGAGAGATGAAGTACCTGCGCCAGCCATCAGTGTATTATCCATTAGCTGATAAAACTTTACAGACGGCTGATGTAGTGCGGCTTATATAGACAATCCTAAATGTCACCTTCCCTACATTAATATCATCAATTAAGTCATCACGTTGTAGAAAGTATTCAACAATGGGTGGAAAACCCATCAAATCTGCAAGACAACCGAGGAATCTCTATGAAAAGAGTTCGAGTGGGAAAGAAGACTTAATTCAGCAAGTGAAAGAGGGGTAAGAAGCGAAACGATAGAAGAAAAGCAATTTGTATTATGACACATTATGACAATTGTGAGCTGCTGGTAACTGCCAGAGAAGTGATTATCTTGTAGGCCCCGATGCAAAATCTATATCGGAGCTTCATCCAAGCCATCACTTAACATTCATACTTCAGCCATCTTCTTATGTGGCAGTTCGACCCTTTGGCTCTGCTGTACGCACTAGGCCCAGGTACAACATTAGCACTCCCGGTAGTGCCAGTGCTGTCTTCAGGGCTTCTGACCTTCTAGTGCCTGGATGCCTCTATATTTGCACTCCCTATAGCTGCACCACTGGGAGCTCTACTGTATAGACAGTTTAGGCCCTAAAACATCTGCAGTTCCAATCTATTTCTGTTCTTCATCTCTGTCCATTTGCAAAATCTGGCAAAACACCCAAGGACCATATTGTGTTCAGCATCCAAAAGAGTACTTTAATGGTCATTGTACTTTGAGATAACTTGTGTCAATATAATGACTCAATGTAACAACTTGTGACTGGGATGACTTAGTGAATCCTGCACTGAGCAGGGGGTTGGACCCGATGACCCTGGAGGTCTCTTCCAACTCTACCATTCTAGGATTCTATGATATGACAGATAATGTGTTAACCAGCAAAAGTGCAAATCACTTTATTAGCCTAAAATTATGTTTTTGTGCTAGAAAATCCCTACAAAGTGCTGATCACTGGGTGTCTCCTTTCCTTCTAATTTGCTGTCCACTTCTGTTGCCAAGTGATGCCTGTCTGTAGTAATGAAGATAAGAAGACGGATAACAGGAAGTGGAGTAGAGTGATGGAAATAACCTAGATGGATTTGTTAGATAGGCCAACAGGAATCAGATCTATAAACCAGTTCTCATTCAGGTCCATCACTTCTTTCGGCAGTGCCATGTATTCGTGGAATTACCATCGGTCATAAGTGTATTGTGGGCTACAGCGGCACTCTGGAGCCGCATCTTGCAAATAACTTCTTCTAAACCGGAACAACAGGTTCTGGTTTAGGCAAACTGTGTCGGTGATCACATCTCAGAGAACAGCTCAGAGAACATGTGAGGGATGGTTCAATGAGCACAGTGCAATCTGTAAATATCCCCTCACCACTTGGCTTCACAGGGTCAAAGAATCAGTCAAGCTTTGACCTTCTCCAGCCCAACATTTGCATTTCACTGATGGGAGCTCTTTCGGCAGTACATTCTGTGCTCTTTCTCCCCCACAACTGTGTCCTCCTTCTTTCGTTCTCTCTCTCTCGTTCTCGTTCTCTCTCTCTCTCTCTCTCTCTCTCTCTCTCTCGATAGGCTCTTGTTTTTTTTCCCATAACTTTTGGTGTCTCATTAGCAACTTTCGGGACCTTATTGCCCTCCACCAACTACCCCTCACACATATCCTTTTATCAACATAGTAATATGAAAGCAACAAATTAAAGCATGCAAAAAACTATTATGAAACAGTAGTCACACACAGCCTGTCTTACAGCTCTTTATATGATAGTGCATGCTGCCCATAGAAGTCTATGGAGAGAAGACAGAAGGAGGAGGGAAATAAAAGCAGAGACTCACACGGACCTGCTGGTTTAAAGGGGCTTTCTCTCTGAGAAGATTTCACACGTGTTGACAAAATACATGATAAATGTATGATTGCTGGGAGCTACACCACTATGATCCCCTCCAATCGTGGAGGTCCAGAATGGCTTGTGGCAAATTTCCTTCAACAAGCATGCACACTGATACTTTATTCAAAGTCTACGTGATGGATATAGCTTACTGCAGAAGTGGGATCCTGAACACTTAGACTGGGTTCACACGGGACGGATTTGCAGCGGAAATTCCGTGTGGAATTTCTGAGCAGCAAATCTGCGCGCGGCTCATGTGGACAAGAGTTTGCAAAAATCTCGTCCACACAGAGCGGCCAATCATTGGGGAAAAGCCAGGCGGAACCTGCGATGCGGCGCAGAATTGACAGCTGCAGCACTCACTCCTCTCTATGGGGACAGAAAGCTGCAATGGAATGCCAGCGGCCGAATCGCTCCAAAACCCACAGCGAAATGCCGCAGGTTTTGAAGGTGCGTCTCTCCCGCGGAAATTTCCATCCCGTAGGAACCCAGCCTCATACATTTATCACCTAGGTATGCCACCTAACTTTTAAAAGTATGGCACAACTGAAAAATGGTGATATTTGGAGCTGAACTGTATGAGTAGGATACAATCCAAAAGAAGTTTGTAAAATCCAGCGCCAACCTGGTAAACAAAAAAAACCTTCCTTTTATTATGGCATCTTTAACCCCTTCCCAAAATGTATGGTTACATCATGGCAGGCTGGTACTTAAGGCAACATGACATAACCTTGTCATGTGGATCTCGCGGGATCTGAAGAGATCCTGCAGCATCCGACAGTGGGAGCCGGCTATTACTGATAGCCAGTCTCCCACTGCAACAGCTAGGGTGCATTGGGACAGTGACCCCTGCTGTTAACCCCTTACTCGTCGCGATCTATGTAAAGGGTTCACAGAGGGAGGGCGCTCTCTCTGTGACGTCATTGGACCTCAGTGATGTAATCGCAGGGGGCCGACTGGTTATCATGGCAACAGGATGCGAGCTACAGTGCCTTTGATCGCTATAACCAGCGACAAGGCACTGCAGGACAGGTCCTACAATACCTTACCATAGCGATCATAAGGGTTATAGTACAAGTTCTCTACAGGAACATAAATTGTGTAAAAAAAAACCCCAAAGAAATAGTGTAAAAAAAATAAGAAGAAAAAAACTTTTTTGCTCATTTTCCACCATTTGTATGAAAAAAATAAAAAAAGTTAAGAAAAACCCCACATCTGATATTCTCATGTCCGTATTGACTATAATTTGAGCACACTATCATGCGCAGCAAAAACCGTAAAAGAAACTAAGGTAAAATGCTTTTTTTAATTCATTTTACCTCCAAAAGAGCACAATAAAAAAAATCAAAAAATCTATTTGTACCCCAAAAATGGTACAAATAAAAACTACAGGTTGTTACACAAAAAACAAGCCCTCACAGAGCTTCATCCATGGAAAAATAATAAAAAAAGTTATGCAACGATGTAAAAAAAATTTTCTGTTGAAAAAAGGATTTATTGTGCAAAAGTGAAAGAAAAACTAAAAAGAAAATTATAATGTGTTTGGTATCATTGTAATCGTACCATCCTGCAGAAAAAAAGTATTGTGTCATTTAGAGCTTATTCACATGGACGTATATCAGTCAGGTTTTCACGCCCGGCCTATATACACTTACCCTCTCTGCAAGGGGAGGAGGCGGGATGGGTGGGAGCTAGTGTCCTGAGCTCCCACCTTCTACCACTGTTTGCATTGGGAGCCGTGGGGTGGAGCTTAGCTCCGCCCAGTCCCACCATTCCCATTGCAAACAGTGGTGAGGGGCAGAGAGGGGGTGGGAGCTCAGCACACTAGCTCCCGCCATGTCCCGCCTCCTCCTCTTACTGTAAAAAGAAAAAAAAGGAAACAATTGCCCTTATGCCCAAAATAGGCCATGGCCTTAAGGGGTTGAAAACAATTCCTACTGCCCGTATCTCCAACATGTTTCCAGCGTCTTAATCATGGCAGACATACAAGTGAGAACGCAGACATGTTCTAACTCCATATAAACATTCCATATGTATGCATGATATAAACCAATTAATATACATCATATATAAAGCAATTCAATAAATGCACATTGTATCATTATTAAAGTTTATACCCAGTGGGTATTTTGTATCCAATATGCCTCCGGGGAGAGGAGTGGCTTTGGTCTATCGCCTCCCCTTGTGCGCTTGTTAACTCCTTCAATACCATAATACAGAAACAACTCCTATCTCCCCCATGTAAGTTTGCAAAGTGTTTTACATCTCCAATTTAGCAGTCAGTATCATATCACTTTCATTAAATACCCCTCAGAACTGTTTTTAAATATGCCATAATAAAATGTTATTTTTTTCATTGCGTTCATGGTGGATTTTCTAAACTTGTTTTGGAAGTCGCCTCTCTTAGCCGTCTACGTGTAAACGTTTCTGTTTTGCGCAATGCATGTGCATTTGCATGCGCCAAAAAAGCAACAATGCTTCCAGTCACTGAAATGGCTAATTAGTCTAATGAATCCCAGATGTGTTCTATTTCCTGCACAATTACGCAGTGTTTCACGCATCTCCTAGTGA
Source organism: Eleutherodactylus coqui (assembly GCF_035609145.1). Taxonomy (NCBI): domain Eukaryota; kingdom Metazoa; phylum Chordata; class Amphibia; order Anura; family Eleutherodactylidae; genus Eleutherodactylus; species Eleutherodactylus coqui. Next base: position 47,852,254 of record NC_089843.1, read on the forward strand.
ATTGCGCACATATTTGAACATACCATTGATTTCTATGGGGACTTTTGGTGTGCAAATGTGCAGGAAAATAGAGCATTCTGTGGTTTTTTTTTTTACATGACTGAAAAATACACATGTGAACAAAGCCCTTGAAATCAGCAGCTTCACTTTACTGCATATTACGCACACAAAGTGTGTACACAAGTACGTGCGCAAATACGCCTGTGTGAAGCTGGCCTTACTGCTATGTGTATTTACTTAGTAGCATACAGTGTAGCATCTAGTTTGAAATCTTCTGTCTGCACGTCCTGGATTCGAGTTCAAAAGCCTGCCTCCAGGAAGCGCTGGCTCTGATTGGCTCTCAAGCAAAACAGAGCCTCCATGAACCAATCACAGTCATTCAATTCAATGTGTATTTTAGCATTAGAAAGTCCTTTTATTATTGACTTTTGCGAAAGCCATTCAGTTTTACACTGAATGATTATTGTTCCGATTCCCACAATCCATCGAGAATCTGACCAATTCGTTCCATGTAAAAGAGCCCTAAGTGTATTGTAATGGCGCACAGAGGTGTATGGCAGTGTTAATTATGTATGTCTGGTGGAGTGCCCGCAGGAGTTAATTCCTATTGAAGCATCATCAAGTAGGCTCATGAAGTCACGTTGCCGCTAAAACGCCTAACATACCATTATCTCACTTATGACCAGAGGTGTCATGACCCAGCCAAAGGAAAGTAGGGTCGCTGTGGTTGGCTCCTCAAATGAGGCATTATGGCTATTACAAGTTTGGGGCCACAGTGGGTATAAGTGTTGTATAGAGTGTAAGGGGTTAAATATCCATGCATGTATATCTATGTATATTATTGTTGGACTTTATATATGTTCCTTTCAGAGAAGTCACATGACTGTGTTTTTTTACTGTAACTTTGTTGCTATGGACTGACAAGGAGTGAGCTGCCTGTTTATGGGCTGGCTATAAAAGGCAGTTGCTGGGTGCAACTTAGACATTTTTGAAGAAGCAGAGAGCCTTGAGAGGAATGAGCTGCCCCAGTGTTACTGGAATGCTGGGTTACTGTTCAAGAGAAAGAAAGAGTGAAACTTGAATTCCTGGATTGGTGCTACTAAGCTGTTCTAATGTAAATGCCATAGGGAGGTCTGCCAATTGGCCAAGGAAACATTAGCAACAATTAGTGATTGCAAGTGCTGAGCTGTCACCAGGAGAGAGACTACCAACAAAAGCAGATAGACCAACACCCTGTATCCAGATACTTAGGTTTCGGTGGTGTGAAAATATAAGAACAATCACTCAAGCACTTTCCCAGTAAAATAGATTATTCTGACTTCATCACTATACAGCCTCCCCAAAGGTCCTGTGCTGATATTTTCTTCAGGGGACAGTGACTACATATTTCAGCTAGCAGATTCAGTCATTTGGTTAACCAAAGGTCCTGCAAGAATAAGTTACTTCAGAGACGACTCCTATCTTCAATCAGCATCTTTAGAGATATTTGGCCCTGGCCAGAGTAAACCATTTACTGACTGTGATAATTCTATATTGCGTGCACAATATTAAGGACGCTCTATTGGTTGGGTTATAGCATTAACTGAACGGTAGTAAACTGTTTGCATTGTTAATCCTGCTGTATATTACTGCTATATTATTCTTTATCGTACATTCAGTAAAGCATTGTTCAACTGAACTGGTGTAAAGCCTCTCCATCCCCAATGTCATATTCTGCACCCGTCACCAGTTTCAAGGGCACAGTGACTGTTACTATAATGAGGGCACTGAGGTTGTCCTTGTTATGGGAGCATTATGGGTAACACTGTTACAGGAGGGGACTCATTGACTGTCTCTATTGTGAGGCTGAAACTCTTATGGGAAGACTGTGACAGTGGTTGGCACTGCTACGTAGACTGGTACTATTATGTATAACCAAACACATGATATATGTGGAAAATAAATACATGAGGGTGCAAGAACGTCAACGTTTTTAGTGAAGCCTCTTTGTCATTACCACGTCTTGGCTTTGGAGTAGTCACTGTGGGGTGTGGTCCGTTTACTTGCAGACATTTCTTGATGTCTTAAGAAGCTGCAGTCTGCGGATGGATCTTGTCTTTAATATCTTCTCCAGATTATAGAACCAGAGAATGGATTCCTCTTCTTTGAAATGTGAATCTCACTGGATGGGACAATATGCTTCCCTTCCCAGATTTCCGTCGGCGCCTGTTTGCAGACTTGGCTCAGACTCCTTATTGTACATCATCATAACTTTTTTTTCTTTTAGCTGTCAGACAGGACCTGAAAAAACGAACAAGACTTTCCTTTGTCAGACCACCCCATGGGGGATAATAACTTCCCGCAAACAAGTTTAGGCACCCATACTGTAACAAGCCATGATTAGGGCTCGGTGTGGTTTTGCCTGTATACCACATCAAGTATACTGGAGCTTCTAATGAGGTAACAGGTGGACGACAGTGAATATCATCATTGTGCAGGCAGCAAACTTATCAAGACACTCTTCATAGCCAAAAAGCAATCCCAGGAGTTGTCCAGTATTGGAAAGACATGACTGCATTTCTCCGAAAACAGCACCGTACCTGTCTACAGGTTGAGTGTGGTATTGCGGCTCAGCACCATACACTGGTTGATGGTGACAACAATGCTACTTCTTCTCCGACTGTTATAATACATGGGGTCCGCACTAACCGTGACGGCTACACAAGATCTGGTGAGATCGGACAGATGCCATTAAATGGAATGGGGTTTCTTGAGGTTTCCTCTAACTACATTGTGACTCCATTGAGTTTGGCGGCAGTGCGATGTTGCTACATTACATGGTGGTTTTGGTCATATGACACCTGTTGTGGCTAAAATTGCCGTGTAGCTCTAGCCTTTTGATGGGATTAGCAAATTTGCTCCAAAGTATGCAGAAAACCTGTAGAACTGTAAATTTGTCCTGATCGTGTCCAACGGTCACAGGTGGCAGGTTCGTTACAGTGTATCAGAGCATGCGTTTATGGCACGACCGAGACAGGTTTTTCCATCTGTAGTCATAAAAATAAACAATTTTACTGACAGTAAAAAGAGACTTTACAGTTGAGGAGGTTTGTCAGAAAGTACGGGGTTATTACACATGATCTCCCTGATATGAGCCCATCATACCTCCACGTTTAATGACACTCAGGTACTGAAATTTGATATAAATGGAAACAGAAACTCAAAAAGTTTAATTCACCATAAGACTTCCTTGTTGTCCATAACGACCAATCACAGCGTGGCTTTCATTTCTCAAGATATTGAGGTACAATTAAACTTGCCCTGTGATTGGTTTGGCAACAAGGAACCAAAAAACCTAACTGCCTACGTGGAGCGTATACATGACTCCACCAAGGTGAGTGTGATTTGCGCTATAGCCTGTAGAAAGGTGTACGGCCCTTTCTTTTTCCATGACAAAACAATCACAGTTTTTTCCTACCTGGACGCTACAGATATGGCTTCTGCCGCCACTGGAACAGGAAATCCCAGGTTTCATCTTCCAACAGGATGGGGCAACCCCTTCATTTTCACTATAGAGTCAGAAGCAAGCTCAATAGGCGACTACCAAACAAATGGATAGGCCATGCAGGTGGTAGCAGTAGTGGCCTCCACGTTCCCCGGACCTTATGCCTACATTCCCCCCTTACCACCCACCATGTATGATCTGCAGCATCACAGAAGCCATTGCATCAGTCAGTCACGATGCACTATAATGTGTATGGCAGGAACTTGACTACAGGCTCGATATGTGTCCAGTGACAAAGGGGTCTCATACTGATCACCTCCGATGTGCAGGGGCGTAACTATAGAGGGTGCAGGGGATGCGGTTGCACCCGGGCCCAGGAGCCTTAGGGGGCCCATAAGGCCTCTCTTCTCCATGTAGGGAGCCCAGTACTATGAATAAAGCATTATAGTTGGGGGCCCTGTTACAGGTTTTGCATTGGGGCCCGGGAGCTTAGAGTTATGTCTCTGTGCAGCATGGTTTAGGTATGGGTACGGGTACAGAAACAGATAGAGGGGGGGCCCCAGCTCACGTTTTGCATCCATTAGTTACGCCCCTGCTGATGTGGAAAACATTTTTGATGTTGTCCAACAAAACATTTTGAGTTTCTGTTTCCATTGATATCGAATTTATGTATCTGAGTGTCGTTAAATGTGAGGGTTTCAAATCGGGAAGATAATTTGCAAGAAAGTAAGAATGTTGTAGAACTTTTCATTATACAATAATTTAAAGTGACCCTCCAGTGCTGGACACCTGATTATTACCTGATGCACACTGTATAGAGTGTGCCATTGGTCTAAGACACTAAAACCTGCTTTGACTGTCCCGGACTGCCCACGTGAGCGGCACTGGCCAGTCGGAGCAGCATGTGGTGTATCAGACGTCCGATGTATACTAATGCAATGTGCACCTTTGTTTGTCCAGAACTGGAGGGTCACTTTAAGCTTTAGTTACTTACAAGCAGAAAACCCTTTCAGTCTTGCTCAGATCCTTCTGTCTCTTCGTGTAATCCAAGACAGACTCAATGATGTTGAGATCAGGGCTCTGTGAGGGCCAAATCATCACATCTTCTTTGTGCTGAAGATAGTTGTTAATGACATTGGCTGTATATTTGGGGTCGTTATCCTGTTGCAGAAGTCATCTGCAGCCAATCAGATGCATTGTATTTAAAAAAAAATTCTTACTAGGCAGCATTTTTCCATGCCTGCCTAAAACTTTTACACAGTACTGTAGGACACTGGAAAAGTACCGTACAGTGACTTATCAGAAAAGTACTATGCTGTGTAGATGTGATTTCCCGAAAAAGTACTGTGCAGTATGGATGTGATTTCCTAGAAAAGTACTGTGCAGTGTAGATGGGATTTCAGTAGTTGTAAATCACTCACCAGTTAGGGTCTGCAGAGTCTGTGTGTGAGTCTCTGCATTTGTCCCCCTCCTTCTTCTCCTCTCCATTCACTGCAATAAGCAGCATGAGTTCTTCACTTCCTGTTAACCATCTTGTTATTTGTTACTAAAGATGGGTATCACTTGACAGTAGGCAGTGGACAGCAAATTAGAAGGGCAGGAGACCCCTAGTGGCCAGCAATGTAGAGGGATTTCTCAGTAAAAAATGTCATTTTAGGAAAATAAAGCGATTTGCACTTTTGCTAGTTTTCACACTGACTATTACATAAGAACAAGCGGTTTGAAAAGGCAGTGACCATTTAGGTAAGGGCAAATATTTTCAAAGTGGCTAAACATTTTGGACAGATTTTCTGAACTCTTTACGCCGGTTTTCTGGCATAAAAAAGTGGAACATTTTACCACACCGCACCTTGTGTGCCAAAATGTACAACTTTTTGCTATTTTACATTGGGCCTGCTTTTTTTAAAAAGAAAACAATGGGCGGGTTTAGTGTTAGGGGGTGTGGCCACTTATGGGTCATCACATTTACAATACTTTATACCAGAAACTGCTGCAAGTAATAGCTAAAATCTACACCAGCTCGAAACTTGCACCTCTTAGTAGACCTAGCGCACTTTTATCTTTGATTTAGTAGACCCATTGTCACGTAACCTATTTAAGCATTTTGAATTAAAGCGACCCTCTGTTAATGGGACAAAATTCTGTCCCTGGACAGGTAGGGTAGGGAGGTATATTACCTGCACCTGTTTTTCTCTTGCACTCCTGGAATCCACTGACCCCAGGCCCAATTTTTACCCATCCAAGATGTCTGTAGCACTTTTGTAACTACCTATTGCACACTGTGCACTGCTCTCTGACTGGCCAGTGCAGATCATGTGATCAGAGAGCAGATATAAGGCATTGGTAGTCAAACAATAGCAATGTATTGTGTGGACTAGGTAGTCTGAAGATTGTGTCAGTCATCTTGGACAGCCAAAAATAGGATCCGGAACTTGTGGATTGGAAGGGCAACAGAGAATAACAAGCCACCATGTAATGTTAAAGGGATTGTCCAGGTTGAACCATCTCTGGACAATCCCTTCCGCGTGCAATAACATAAAAACCTGTCATATACTGACCTCTCCTCGCTTCCGCTGTGTCCCGCAATAGCTGAGCTCTGTTATTGGCTGCTGCCTTTGTGACATCTCGTAAACCGGGTGGGACTGCAGCTGTAAACTGAGACCAGCACGGGGGACAGAGCACCATGGCAGGGCGAAGCAGATAGGGGGTGGAGAGGTTAGTACATGACAGTTTGTTATGTTAGTGCACCAGGAAGGAGATGGTACAACTCGGACAACCCCTTTAACTGGCAACGCAGCAGTTATATTGAAGACTTGAAGTCGTTTTCGCCAACAGATTAAAGATTCCCCAGTCATCGTCTTATTTTTGGCAGACCCTTTGAAAAAAAAAAGAGGATTGCACAACCCTATTAAATTTGGGAACCAATTTAAGGCTAAACTAACCAGGCCATTGAAGGGTTAAGGTATATTAGACACAATTGGCCGTCTACCAAATTCTTAATCCACCTTGAAATTTCATATCTGCTCTTGCAAATGTACAAGTATCTCTTCCCCTAAGATCTGCTGCGGCTTGTCCTGCTCCCCGTTTCTTAACCCTCGCTGTACCGTGCTTCGCATGACTCCCTCATTTCAGGCAGCGACGCTCATTTGCAGGTTATTTGTAGTGAAAACATCCCGGGGACAGGGTTTTGTGTTGTGCGGTACACACAGATACAAGCCTATTAACCATAAACCACTCTTCATGGTAATTTTTGGTGGGTGTGAGCTCTATTTACTGGTAAATAAAATCACTTTCTGCTCCAATTTACGAGAATGAACTTGAGCGAATGGCACCAAATGATGTTATAATGTCATGTTAGCGTGGGAAGTCAAAGGTCGTATTTACTATAATCATGACTACGCGTGCATCTAATTCGTACACATTGCTCTGGAGGCATGAGATGGAATTTTGGGTTCTTAATAACATAATTTGCTCTAAATTAGAAAAGACTGGCAGTGTATCTATAGGGGGCGTAGGGGTAGCAAGAGAGGCCTAGAAGATACCAGTATTATAAATAGCACATGGTGTGTGGGGGATCCTGTTACAGATTTTGCATTGGGGCCCAGATACCTCTAAAAAAAAAGAGGAAATGGGGCAATGGGGTAATTTAAAGGGATAGCATCCATATTTTGCAGATACTATATTGAGTATAATGCTTATTGAGGAATCCCAGGCCCTGAATCATGACCCTATCACTTGCCCGTAACCAGGCTTTTTTGTCACCATCGGCCACTCCTTAGCCTATTTCCCCACTCAAGCTTCACAGGTCTCCCTGCCCGGGTGGGGAAGGATATACCTCTGTGTATTATTCCATTTGTAATAAGCTGGGGGGTAATATATTCCTTTGCTGCATATTAAGAAATTTAGACCAGTCCTTATCAACCTTTTTCCACAAACTAGAACATAGCAAAGCCTATGCCACTCCAACGGTACAAGTCTACGCCTAAACCAGACAATAGACCATTGATTTCCAACCTGCAGTTCTCCCCTGATAGCTGAAAGCTGTGCAGACAACATGGCAGTCGTAGTTTCTCTACAACTTGGAGAATACTACTGTAGACCACTGAATACACCAATGAAACATAATGCCTCCTGAAAACATGGTGCCTTGTTATGACCTTCTTCTACACAGAGTAGATGATGTGATTTACATCTAGAGGGCCAGACTCTAATGGCGTATGGGAGTTTCTTCTCTGGAACCCTATCATACAGGCTGAAGGTTGGACCAAGAGTTCCTGTGGTGTGAGGAAGCTGTATCAGAGCCATCGATTCCCCAGGCATACCTAGCCAACCAAGAAGACAAAAATCATAGTAAAGTACCAATGTTTCGTTTCTATGCATATGAGGCCTATAAGTGTAAGGTGGTAGGATGTAGTAGTAAGGAAAGTCCTAAAACTAAGGGGAGCAATGAACCCGATGTTTCAGCGGAGAAGGGCTTGAAGTTGTTGGGGCTCTATAGAAGAACTGATTTGTACTATTAGTTTTCTTAAGGTGTCCATACACATTAGGCTAAAGTTGCTGAAAATAGACTATATTAACCAAAATGGTTGTTCTTCAAGTGAAATCTAACAGTGAATGATGCTTCTGCGGCCTCTTCATTGACCTGTGATATTATATTCATTTATCATATGGGCTAAGTGTAGTTCAGTCCCATTCAAGTAAATAGGATGGAACTGCACAATAAAACACTACCACTACAAAATGAAAGGCCCTGTGCCTGGTATATAGTGAAGAGGCCGCAGTACTTACCTCAATACAACTGCCTCTTCAAACATCTGATCAGCTGGGGTGTTGGGAGTCGGACCCCCACTGATCTGATATTGATGACTTATCCTAAGGATAAGTCATTCATATTTTAATCTCGGAAAACTCCTTAAAGGTGTCCATACACATTAGATAGCTGTTGGACAAATACTTATTTGGCATACAGCTACTCCTTCCAAACTCCCATACACATGTAAGGGGGTAGCGCTGTAGCGTCAGCCCCCTACAGAATGGTGCAGCTTACAGCCACTGGGATAGCATCCTGGGAGCCAAAATGTATGTCTGCCCCCTCCTGGTTTGATGGGAAGAGAAAGAGGCAAGACTCTTCGGGTGCCAAGTGAAGAATTTCCACCGGCCAAGAGTCACAGCCAGGAAAAATGAGAGCAGTGCCAGTGAAAGTACCCACTTCCCTGCCTGAGGCCTGCAGCAGAGAGGGGACAAGTGTAGGGGGAGCAAAATTGTCCTTTTGTTGAAGTCTCCTAAAGGCTGTATGAGGGGTCTGCCCTCTTAGTGACGGGGTGGTGACATGGCTAGCGCATCAACACCGAGAGAACACTCCATTGATAGGGGAATAGTGAAGGGGCTAGGCCCCGACCTGAAGGAGGCCAGGAATGGTTTTGCCGTGAAGCCAGGCACCATAAAAGAGTAAAAGCAGCTGCATCACATGCCCAGAGGCAGTTTCGATGTAGACGCTGCCCCAGCAGGAGTGCCGTCAGCAGATTGTGGCAGCTGCCATTTAAGAGGAACTGTTTTGGGCAGTTTCCCCAGGCTGGGAAGCTGCTGAGAGACCAGAAAGGGCCCTGAAGTCCTGAAGGCAAAAGATGGGAGACCAGCTGATTCCTTTGAGAGGAAGTCTCCCTCTCTGCAGAGACTGACACCGCGGTGGCGGTGCTGAAGAACTCCTGTGAATGCTGCAGTTGAGTAGCAAAGCGAGCAGCAACAGAGATTTTGAGCCCATATTAGTGAACTACAACCCCCCTGATATTGCATGAGGAAAAATCTCTGGCAGGGGAACGAGGACTCACGGGACTGTGATAGAGAGACCATGAAATAGTTATAGCACCATAGCTTGGGTTATAAAGCAGGGCCTTGCAAGGGGCAATTGAATTTACTTATAATGTAAAGTTATGCTGAAGTGTAATGTATATGATGTGTTTATGGTAAAGATGTGTAATGGCGCGGTGAGACACATGACATACATCCGCCTGTAGGGACCGTAGTCACTGTCAGAGGTTTTCAGGGTCTACTAGGACCCTGCAGCTCTGTTGTAACAGGGGGACCTGGCGGTCACATGATCACCGGCTCCCATAGTGGAAGTAATGCTTCCACTTTCACTGTTTAGTACATAGCGCTTGTTGAATACTCTGTAGCATGGAAAGGAGAGGGCAGAAGCAGTTAAACCCGCTTCTCCTCTGGGTCCTCTGCTGTGTCTGACAGCTGAGGACCCAACCTGCTCCTGATTGATTGCAGGAGCAGAGGCTTTAATCCCGCGCCATACATCTGCTATCAGCCGGGATTAAAGCCCAGGACCAAATGCCATATATTTACCGTGCTTGGTCCTTAAGAGGTTAAAGTACAAAAACCATCCTATGGAGCTTAATATTGCTTCTTATACTAATATTACATAAAGTTTATCTGAAAAAGAATATGCAGCACAAACCCGAACCTGCATCGCACCGCCACCCGCAACACACATGTACCAAAAATCCAGCAGGAAAACTTCCCTTGTATGTAAACATGGCTGCAGAAACCACATTTGCATCCATAATATGTGGCTTTTATCAAATTTCATGCAAATGTTGGCATGGAATATGTGCCAAAATCCACATGAAAGCAACTCTATGCCAGCACAGTTATGTACTACCTGGCCGTGTAATACAGTATATGTTCTTACTCTGCATAATTGTGTATTTAGTCAATGTAATCCCAGCTGCTACGACTGGCTGTAATTATGGAAGCATTTGTGTCCCGTACCCCCGATGAGATGTTCTGCTTCTGTGGGTTTAAATGGAACTTCTCAGTATGAATTTAGATCTGCAGTCGAAACATTCCAGGGCCCCAGGGGTCTAATATAAAAATCATGAAGCAGGCTGTTCCCTGGGGACTGCAGCTAACGAAAGCTCAGTTTGGGCACTTCCCATAGCCTGGCTGTCAAGAGAACGCTTAACAGGCAAAGACAGGTGACCTGCTGAGGTGCAATTCTCAGAATTAGGAAGGAATAACAAGATGTTTTCCTTCTTCAATTTGCCAACTTGCCACTTCCACAGGATGTTGAGGAATAGGGACGTCAATCCCATAACTCATTATGGCTCGCAGGTCTCAGAGGGAAACATTAAGACCTTGAAATACACCCTGTTCTACTTGTATTGATCATGTTGATTCCTTGGCTGCATCTTGTGGTGGTTGCAGAAAAGATCTATTGGGAAGATTCGTTATATTGTACTATGTACTATTACATTATATGAGTCACCTTCCCCCTAAAAGGACCTAGTATAGAGATATGGTGACCTATAAGATTATATGTACCATAGAGCCCTTGAAGAGAGGGTGTCCCACCTATCCACTTATTTTAATGCCTGGTGAGAAACCATGTAGGGCTTCTCTTCCCAAAAGTGCACATATCCCCATATAACAAATACAAAAACATGGTAGATGAGACCCAGCAGAAGTCCGTGAGCTCCCAGTGTGCGATGCTAGGCTATGGCACCAGGGAGACACAGACTTCGTTTTTGCTTCTTTGCTGTGGAGCATTAACTTCTCTTACGTATGCCACCACTTCATTTAATAACTCAGTGTGTAATATTAACACTTATATTAAGTAAATTCCACAGTAGACATGGGAGAGTAAGTTTACCAGGTCTAAAGTTTGTATTGACCACAGTAATTCGTACTTTGGAGAATAGTATTTTTAAAAATGTCATCTTCTTGGCTTCACATCTCAGGTCAGATAACGTAGAACATCGACTCCTGCCACTATAATATCGGAAAGATGGTATCAGCCACTACAAATCAGATATTGAAAAGGTTCACTTAAATACTATGTAAAATTAGGCTATACAGTATATGATGTAGGTCAGTACAATGCCCCAGAAGGAGGGGGGGGGGGGGGAAGTGACCAAGGTGCGGACCACAGCCTAGGAGATGGCGGTGTAGAGTCTGGGCCTAGTCATGATGGCACTACCATCTCCCACCCGGAGAGCAACCACGCCACGTCCAAGGGTTGTGAGCAGGTTGATAAAAAGGAGGGACACAGTCCTTAGTTACCTTGGCTCCATTTGTCATTCGTGACGCCACCGTTTCATCTGTGGCAGGGATCCCTGGTTGGCACTGTTTCCGTGGGGGAAATCCAAGGTGGCAGAGTAAATTCACATTCACACGGGTACCTTTTAAGACACAGCTTCTGGAAACGGACGGGCGACTGGTCGCTTTACTGAACTTTAACAACTCGCAAACTTAAGAGTAAACTAGTCTAGTAGTATGACAGGGAGAATTCACGGAGAAACAGGAGAAACTACAGTCCAAGTTATCTGCAGGTCCTGGTCCGGGTTCACTCTTACTTCACGCACTTTGCTTCTCTACCGGTAAACACAGAAGTATAAATTAACAATAAGTATAGCAATAATGGTTACACAATGAAATCTTTTTATTTAAAATCATCTATCGCTAACTAGAGCTAAATAGATGCTAAGGATATCACTTTGTTCACAATAGGAAATAGTAATAGTCCACTGTTACTGATATTCTATCAGCACTGTTTCACACAGTGTCTAGTTATGGCATATATAGCTCAGCAGCACAGCCTCCCCATAGGGGTTAACACTCCAATACAGTCTCTTTGAAAAGTTGGTTCCGATATTAATGTAAAATGTCTCTTTAAATAACACAGTCCCTCACCCGGGTGTCATGTCACTGCCAACACACTTTTACTACAGTTGGTTCTATCCTGACTAGTTAGGGTTAATATCTCCTGTCCTGACTAGTTAAGGTTAATTAGTGCTGCAGCTGTTGGCTGAGGTAGTGGCTGATGATTGACAGTTCTGTCAGCCAATCAGCTTGTCCGCTTTCCCTATATAATCCAGCTCTTATTGGCTGGAAGGGCCAGTTATAGTTCAGTATTACTGGTCAAGTCAGCTTGCTCAGTTTACCTGTCTGTTGTCTGGCTCCTGTCTTCTGGTTAGTTCCCTGTGTTGTTGTTTGTTTTGCGTGTATTCTTGTCTTTTCTTTGTTGGCAATTATTGTTTGCCCTTGGTTTCTTTACTCTGATTCCCCTGTAACTCTGGACCTGGCCTCCTGCAAGTAGTGGGGTCATCCCTTTCAGGACGGGTGCTCCGCTTTGTGTGGGTTCTGTTGGAGGGGTTCAGAGTGCCACACTTTGATTGTTACCTCTTGGTTCCTGCCTCTAGCCACCTGAGTAGAAAGCATACACTCCTGTCCTGACTGCTCTAGTACCATGTCACCCGGGGTTTTGTCAGCAGTTCAGGACAAACGTGACACCGGATTCGAGCAACTTGTATGATGTTAGTGTCCACAATATCTCCTATTGCAGATCTGCTAACACACTATCTTTAACCTTTGCCTCTGTTTACACACTTATTGTCAGATTGAGGCTAGCCTTACTTACAGTATGTCGCATGGCAGCAATCACTTCAGCTTACCCAGGCTAGTCCAGGGTCAGGCATGCTCCTTAGCCATGATCTATGGAACTAAGCCCTTTATTATGGCTCCAGTCTCTGGAAAGTTCCTGCTGAGCATGCTTAATTCCAATGTGCCGAAATGTGGCACAAATGTTGGCATAAGTCACAGTCAATCTCCATGGCAACATTTTAACTCTTCAGCAAAATCCTTGTGTCACACTTGACACTGCTGGGTTTGTGACAGATTTTTCAGCCGCATGTGAACCTACCCTAGGGAAGACAGAAGGGCTTGTCTAAAGGTGACATAATCAGATGCCTACAGTCTCAGACTGGGCCACAAAAGTTCAGGTGAATCCCTCACTGGGTATTGAACCAGGAGTGGGCCCAAGCACTGCACAAGTCATCCTTTTCCCAATCCCCCTTCCCCCATTGAATCATAGACTGGTAGAGTTGGAAGGGACCTCCAGGGTCATTGGGTCCATCACTAAATCATCCCAGACAGATTGCAGGATAGGTCATCAGTTGTTGATCGGCAGGGGTCCTCAGCTTGGAAATGCTGCATATCAGATGATATCGAGAAAGCTTTCATTGCTGACAGAGCTGGAAGACAGCTTTACAGTTCAGCAGTCCGGATTGGTAATACAGGCCCATCTTAAATTGAATTAAATTCCATTCCAGTGTATGAAGAATTCATCAGCTGGGAAATTGCAAACAACGATCAGGTAATATTTTCATTTTTTGCTGTACAGAGCCCCCAGAAGGAGTTTTACTCACTTTACTAGGAGATCTAAGCACCACAGTCCGAAAATAGTCGTCCACAATAATCAGAGAGATAGATAGATATTTCGAATGGTTGTAAAATTGGAAATGGGCCATCCAGGGGACCAGCGTTACCTGCTCGTGTGAGACCACCTGTCCTCCAGAGCCTCCAACGTATGAAACATGCAATGCTGAAGAAAACAGGCGTATCGTTGGGGACCTTATTATGCGAGTCTACTAATGCTTGGCTACGAATTAAATGCCAACGGCGTAAACAGAGCCAGAAAATGAATAGTCCAGTCGAGAACGCAGGTTAATCCTGACCTATATCAAAATGTAATCTTCGGAGGCAGCAGAAGTCAAGATAAATAGCATTTCAGTCTGCTCTATTAAAAACTAACCAAAGGCCATTATGACCACAATATCCTCAAGCAGCCCCCTCAGAGAGGTCTCCGTGTCCCCCTTGATGATGCAGAACTCTTGTGGTGAGCATTGCAGGCGAATGGTCATGCAGATCTGTGAAGGTGAAGCGGGGGATGGAAGAATAATGTAATCTGGGAGAATATTGTGTGGATAGTTAAATTACACCATGTGTGCCAAGTTAAATGTTGCTTTTTGATAGTGCCCATGTACTACCCCTTCTGGTACCTTTGATTATAACAAATATTATGGGATATTGTGACCATCATGTGGTGGGTACTGATTGGCCACGGAACTGCACATGGGATGGGGAGAGGCCTGGGTCACGCGTGCGTTATTAAAAAGATGCATTTGTGTGGTCTCAGGCTTCCTGTGGTGATGTGTCCGAGAAGAAAAGAGTTGCGATAGGGGCTGCACCAAGCCAGTGGATACGGCTAGAAGGAACAGGTGTACGGACATTAGTCTATTCTCTAGGGGGCCTCACTGTGATGTTGGGGAATCCCCATGAATGTCGGATACCAATCATCTTCTCACACAGATGTCTCCACCTACGGTATGTCACCTCACTGCCACAAGTATCCACTGGATGATTCAGCTAAAATGAGAGTTCTCATGGTTGAACTGTTCAATTGTTAAATATACCGCAAAGTAAGAGCCGTAGCATAGGCCTGCAGAGCCATGGGTGGAGGCCCCCATTACAAGGTTAACAGGAAGTGGGAAGGAAAGGGTTAGCAGTGAAAGAGAGAGGGGGAGATGGCATGGGGATGGGTGGACTGGAGATACAAAAGTGCAGGATAAAACTGGGGTGGAGTTAAAAAAGTACAGGAAAGATCATTGGAAGACATCAGAGGAGAGGAGGACACAGCCAGGAGAGTAAGGAAGCTACAGCCCCATAGCGGAGCATCGGGTCCAATTTCCAGAGCCAATCTTTTGGGAGGAAGGTTAAGCACCATTGTTCCTGGTTGTATCTGTCAGGGGCTCCATGGAAAAGTTGAGATCAACTCTGTGAACCTGATGGGACGACACATTCTATCATGAGCCAACCCTTACATAGGCCAAGCTCATTCCGTTCTGTTTGTTACTCCATCTACAACTTGTTTGGTCTTAGGCCCCAGAACAGGAACCACCATCACCTTACTTCTCACAAGAGGAACGCTGTTCAGCTCCGACCCCGTGCCTATTCTCTTAAAGAGATCACAACATCATTAGACTAAAATAAAATAACCATAGTAAAATAAAGCCATAACAAAAAAGGAGGGGAGGACAGAAGCACCCCGGTAGACACACACCACAGGAAATGTCCTTTCTGAAACCAAAAGGGAACATGGGGCTGTGCCCTGAAATAACCCCGACGGGTTCCTAACCTTGTCATGGGTCCAGATTTCTGATTAATGAATTACTTTGACAAGTTGTACAAATTTGATTTTCTGCTGTGATTCAGAGGCAGCGCGGTGAAAGAAGCCATTCATTATGTGTAAGGTCTCCATTCTACAATAATTATACAGAATAATATGGCAAAAGAAACAAATACTGTACATTGTGTTTTCGGACTAATTAACGTAAGAGATGTAAGGTCCCAGTTTGATGTAATTTGCATTTTACATGTTTGATAGTTAAATATATCCTAGAGCCAGTTATTTTCTCATTAAAATCTCGGCCCCGTCTTTGGGGTGGGAAACAGCAAAAATATGTGTAAAATCCCATGTACAACAATGTGTTTATGTACTGCACTAATAATGATTGTGATTTCCGCATCTCCATGCAAATCTGTATACCATGCTGTTGCATGGCTCATGAGTCTTGGACATTGGAAAGAGGGACAAGTATAGTGTCCCAGCGCCAAGACTTTCTGCTTTTTGGCGCTGGTCCATGGCGACGTCACTATGTCAGCCTCAGACCACGTGATGCGATGGGTGGTACATGCGCAAAATCATTTAGCGCTGAATATCGAGGGTTTAACATCTCTCTTGTTCCAATGCTAATAGGTTGGCTGGGTTATCTTCCAACCCAGTCAGCCTATCAGCTTCTAGGTGAAAATATTTAAACCGGCCCCTTGGTTCAAGAATTGCCAGCTATACGTCCTGTGTACTGGCTTGTGCCCAGTTGGCAAGCATGTTCTGTGCTCAGTGGTAACAGTGCTTCATAGTGCCATTTAGTGTTCAGTTCCGTGTCTTGGACCCTAGCATCTCGTGGATTTGCATTCAGTGGTTGATGTCTCCAGTTTGTGTCAGAAGGAGTCTCGGCTTCTCTGCTGCAGTAGGGTTTCACTTTTCATGGCAGGCGCTCTGCTTAAGTGGTTGGCCCGGTTTGCACAGTTTAGGTGATACTTCATTGTCCTCATCTTAGTTCTTTGTTGCAGCTCGTTCTAGCCTCTTATGTTTGGCTTTTTGTATGGAGCGCTTTATCGTTCTTACGAGCAAATGAGAGAACGCTGATGGAGTTCGATCCTGCTGCCTGTTTATACAGGCTGCTAGAACATTCGCTTGTTAACTCGTAAATTGTTCAGTTGCTCACTGTACCAGTGAATGTGAAGGACTAAGTGATCGCTGTTTAGACACAGAGACATGTAAATGAGCAAACAACGATTTTTATGGTTGCATAAAACAAGCGACGAACAAAAAGTAAACAAATTCTTGTTCGTCATTCAATCGTTGCCTGTGTTTATACTGAAAAATATTCAATTTGCACAATCCAGCCATTTTTAAATTTATTTATTCTTTTTAAACAATAAATATCCCATTTGCGTGTCCTCCGGCTAGATCATGTTCAGCTCCAGAATTTATAACCAGACATGACATATAGCATATATGCAGAGGCATAGCTAGGAGTTTAACATGGAAAGAACAACATCCAGAGTGGGGCCCTCAAGCCAGGATTATATAAAGTACAATATTACCAAATACCATATAGTGGCAGACATCATTTCTACACCAGTGTTCTATAGACCATATACACCAGGGGTGTCAAACTCATTTTCACCGAGGGCCACATCAGGCTTATGGTGACCTTCAAAGGGCCGATTATAAGGGCGCCTGCAGATGGCCGGGTTGGATCCCGCTGCGAGAATTCTCGCAGTGGGACCCAACCCAAGCCACTGCAGGAACCAGCACGGCACTCACCTGCTCCCGCGGCTGTGGCTCTGTGATGTGCCGGCTGCCAGGTAGCCGGCAGATGCGCAGAGTGGAGCCAGCGGCTGGGGAGTGACATTTCTGTGTGGAGCTCTGCGAGACCCACACAGAAGTAGAGCATGCCGCGATTTGTTTTCTGTGCATGATTTCGCGCAGACAAACCGCGGCCGTCTGCATAGGATTGCTTTTTCTAACGCAATCTTATGGCAGCTTCCATGGGCGGAAATCCCGCCGCGGAATTTCCGCCCATGTGCAGGGGGCCTAAGACAGTCTAGATAGGGCTCGTTCACTCAAGCGTATTTGCGTACATAATATGCAGTGAATAGAAGCCATTGATTTCAATCAGTTCATTCAAATGATGTATATATTCACACAGCATGACCTATTTTGTTGCGTACTGCGCACTACGATAGGCCATTGAAGTGAATGGGCCACGCAAATAAGTGGTGAATGTGTAGGAAATCTATATATTCACTGCATATTTGCGCACAATCTCAGTGGGCCCATCCCCGTTCCTTTTTACGTACGCAAATATACAGGCATAAGCGGTTTTCAACCGAAATACAATTACACCCGTGTGATCGAGCCCTAATAGTGACCCTGATAGTGGCCCCAGGAAAAATAATGACTCCCACAGTGGCTCAATTAGTAATATTAACCCCCTCAGTAGTAATAAACCCATAGCAATGTTAACCCCCCCCCCTCAGTAATAATAATAAGCCCCCCCCTCAGTAGTAATGAGCCCCCTCTCAGTTGTAATGAGCCCTCCCCCTCAGTAATGATGAGCCCCCCCCAGTAATGAGCCCCCCGCAGTAGTGATGAGCCCCCCCCCCCTCAGTAGTAATGAGCCCCCCTCAGTAGTGATGAGCCCCCCTCAGTAGTAATGAGCCCCCCTCAGTAGTGATGAGCCCCCCTCAGTAGTGATGAGCCCCCCTCAGTAGAAATGAGCCCCCCCTCAGTAGTAATGAGCCCCCCCCCTCAGTAGTAATGAGCCCCCCCTTAGTAATGAGCTCCCCTCAGTAGTGATGAACCCCCCTCAGTAGTGATGAGCCCCCCTCACTAGTGATGAGCCCCCCTCACTAGTAATGAGCCCCTCCTCAGTAGTAATGAGCCCCTTCTCAGTAGTAATGAACCCTCCATCAGTAGTAATGAGCCCCCCTCAGTAGTAATGAGACCCCCTCAGTAGTGATGAGCCCCCCTAAGTAGTGATGTGCCCCCCTCAGTAGTGATGAGCCCCCCAAGTAGTAATAAGCCCCCCTTAGTAATGATGAGCCCCCCCCCTCAGTAGTGATGAGCCCCCCTCAGTAGTGATGAGCCCCACTTAGTAATGAGCCCCCCCTCAGTAGTAAGCCACCGCCCCTAATAAGAAGCCCCCCCCAACCCATATGCTTACCTTCTCCTCCTAGCTGTCAGCACTGCACCCCCTCTGCTCGCGCTGAGCCCGGGTCACACTGACGTCAGTGTGTTGCCCGACACACTTCCTCCCCAAGTCCTCTCCTGCGGAACTCAAGAGCAGGGGACTCGAGGAAGAGGATCCTGGCTACACATTGACGTCAGTGTGCGCCAGGATCAATGGCAACAGCGCGATTACCAGCGGGGAGCTGCGGCACCCCAGCTGGTAATCGCTTCAGTGGTAAGCGGCGTCGGCATGCCGCGGGACACATAACACGAGGCAGCGGTCCGGATTCGGCCCGCGGGCCTTGTGTTTGACACATGTGAAATAAATGATTACAGAACAGTTATATCCAGTGACTCACAGGTGACCTCTTCTCTGACTGGAATCATACACTTTTCCCTTCTTTTCCATCCATCCCAAACCTCTATGATAACGTCTTCCAGCCAATACTTGTTTCTATAGAGTTTGCAGCACAGATATCTTTAGCTCCTTTTTCTACCAGCACCCTCCCTTTTACCAAACTACATTCTGCTGCTACCCCAAATTTTCTGCCTGTTACTGCCCCATTATCTCATATTACTGTACTTGCCCCCAAAAACTGTGCTTCAAAAGTATTGTTGTCATAACTTTAATTATTCTCCCCAAAATAGTGTCACATAGACAGCAGGCCTGTTCACCCAAGTACCACGGCCTGTAACATCAGGTGATCAGCAGGGTTCTCAAGTGGCAGCCCCCCACTGATTGGATATTGATAACCTATCCTGAGGACAGGTCATCAATATATTAGTCCCAGAAAACCCCTTAAAAATTTATAATGCCCCCAAGTGTTTGTTGAAAAAAAATAATACCCCCAGGTGCCCTTTATAGACTAACAATACAATCAAGTGCCCCTTGAAAAATAATAATGCCTGCAAACAGGATAGTAACTTGCAAAAAAAGACATACTTACCTTGGTGATTACAGAATCCTCTTCTCATATGGCACAGGGAACATGTTTCACTGGTGCCATGACCCTGCCTGCATCAGGATAGTGACGTCCCAACCTTGTTCCTGTCATCTCGCAGGTCACAGGCCACTTTAGGAGGATCATAGGATAGTGCAAATACTGATACATATGATTATGGAGTTCGCCTGGGGCACTGAGTGGGCCCCACCATATGAATAGGTCCAGGTCTGGCAGCCCTCTCATGTTCCATCATGAACCCAGCCAGAGAGCGTTCATAGAATGATGCCTACAAGTGTCCCTCTAACAGGGCTAGTCACAGTGCAACCCCACAGAGCTAGTCACAGTATCCTGATAATAATAACAATCGTAATATAGTGTAGTGGCCCAGAGTTAGTGGGGCCCCTCCATAATGTTATATGTCTGTCTCATGCATTTGTCTTGTCAGTGTCTTATATGTAGTGTGCGTTTGTTACTTTTTCCCTGTGATCTCCCCCAGTAGTAACTTGGTGGGGTCCCATGCTGCCCCCAGGGGAGTAGATGATAGAGCCACCATGACAATAATAATAATAATCTTTATTTGTATAGCGCCAACTTATTCCGGCTTTCAGGCATGGATAAATGCAAAACAATACAACAATTACAATATAAGGTACATTGGGTTAGACACAAATGGGTTGAGGGTAGTGCAGGAGGAGCAGGGGTTGGGGAACACAAGCAATAGGAAATTTTATGTACAGATCATTTATCAGAAGGCAAACAGGGTGGGGCACCATAGGGAGGGGCGAGGGACTAGGTCAGGAGATTTGGTATGCTTCCCTGAAGAGGTGCGTTTTTAAGGCACGTCTGAAATTTCGTGCATTGGGAATTGTCCGGATGCCTTGGGGTAGAGCATTCCAGAGGATGGGTGCTGCTCTGGTGAAGTCCTGGTGAGCATGTGAGGTTTGTATTACAGGGGTTTTAGTCTGAGTGTGTTAGCCGATCGGAGTGAGCGGGCTGGGTGGTGTACTGACAGTAGGGAGGCGATGTATGGTGGCGCAGCGCCATGCAGAGCTTTGTGAGTGAGGTAGAGGAGTTTAAATTTAGTTCTGCAGTGGATGGGCAGCCAATGCAGCGACTGGCATAATTCAGAGGCGTCTGAATAACGACTGGATAGAAAAATGAGCCTAGCTGCTGCATTTAGTATGGATTGGAGTGGAGCGAGTCTAGTGCGGGGGAGGCCGATGAGTAGCGAGTTGCAGTAGTCAAGCCGGGAGTGGATGAGGGCAACCATGAGCGTCTTTAGCGTGTCCGTGGTTAGGAACGGACGTATTTTAGCAAGGCCCTTATCTACCACGCCATCTCCTTCATTGTTAGCCCACTCCTCGGATGCTGCAATACCCATAATACCCATAATAGAGCCAGCCAGAATATAATGCCAAAGACCTAGTCATAGTGTCCTGATGATAAGAACAGTAATAGTGTCTCCATAACAGTGGTGGCCACAGTGCAGCACAACAGAGTCAATCATGGTATCCTAATAATAGTAGCAGTCAGAGCGCCCCCCATAATAGTGCTAGCTATGGCACAAAATCACATGTTCTGACAATAGCTCCAGTCATAGTGCCCCTACAACAGGGCTGGTCACAGTGCAACATCACAGAGACAGTCATAGAGTTGTGATCCTGCCAATGTACCTCATCGCAAGTATTTCCTCAGTTCCCAGATAAATAAGTCAGTTATAGTGCCCCATAAGAAAACCAGTCACAGTTTATACCTAATAGTGATAGCTGGTACCAACACCATAGTATACATATACAGGGTGATCACAGTTAAAGTAGTCCTATTCAGAGATGTCTAGAGATACACCAACTGGGGTATTTTAAACCAAACTTAGTAATAATACTATCCAGGACATGTAGAAGCGATCCATGTGAAAAAAAATATTAGTTCCTAATCTAACCATCAGGGGATTTTTTTAAACAAAATGCCAAACATTCAGCATATTCGGCAAATGCCAAGGGGCTCTATAACACCAAATGCAGTGAGAAGGTTGAAATATGAAGTAACAAGTTTGAGAGTAGTAGTATAGAAGTATCAATCTCAACTGCGGTTGAACATCTTGGAGACCTTAGTCCATACACTCATGTGTTGAAATACATTTATTAAAGGTGGTTGAATACTAGCAGAAGATATCCATCAGAATAGATTATAAATTCTTGCAGCACCTATAGATTCTATATAGGATGTGTAATAGTCCGTCAGGGGGATGGGGTCGGCACAGACACACAGGACCATAAAGTAAGATAAAACTTCCTTCAGTTTTATTTCCCAGCACAGCAAACAGAAAAGTCTTTCAAAAATCACAGAGACACCACACAGGGTGCTCAGGTCCATGCAAGAATCACAAAATGAAAACTGCACCATGCAAAGTGCACAGAGGCTTCCTCCTCAGGCTGCCAGGTCCTGACTTCCAGGAACTGCAGTCTTTAATGCTCCATTAACGGGATCAGTGCCTGCAGCCGCTAGGGTGAAGTTGTGGACTGGACCGCCACCCTGTCCAGACTAAAATCCTTGGAGGGAGATATACTCCATCCACAACTTCACCCTTTAACTGCCTACAGATGTCAAAACAAGGCATTGATGGTTAGGTGGGTGGTCCTGATACGTTTTGCATTGACATTATGTATATATGTTTTACTGTACCTCAGTATTATTCAAAGGTCTCAAGGGTTTCCTGAAAATTAGAGTAAAGTCAAACAATGATCAGATACAATGTTACAGAGTCATCAGTGGACACAAGACGATTATAGCAGATAGCCTTTATTAGATCAGCCATTCAATCATCACCAACTAAACCAGAAAGACTCCAGTCACTTCACCAAAATCACATGTAAACCTAGTCAATAAGAATGTGCATTGAGGAGAGGCCCTCATAGCAAAGATTAAGCTGGGACCCCAATCAGGTGTTAGTATGCCACTAAACGTGTAAAACAGGAGTACTTACCTTTTATCTCCTCCCTATTGAAAGCACAGGTGGCAGGCTAGGGTCTTCCCCAGGACTTCGGGTAGGTGATGGCCTGATGAGCATCAAGCAGATCTGGCTTCAATACAGAGAACATCAGACCACCACTCACTGAGGAACATCATGGTCCCCTTATGTGTAGGCAAAGTGGTAGGTAAAGTAGGGATTCATGACCAGGTACTGAACATACTGGTTTGGGAAAGGGTTGGGTCTTAAGCCCTTAAGGACCAGGTTATTTTGTACCTTAAGGAACAGACACTTTTTAGGCATTTTACCAATATAAACATTATTTTTGCTGCGTTTTTTTCCGTGACATATAGGGCTATTTTTTAATATCTTTTTCAGTGACTTTTTTCTATTCTTCGTTTTACTGGGGGTAAAAAGCTACAAAAAATGATATTTTTTAACATTTATAGTAATTTTTTTCAAAAATTAGTATATTTATACTAAAATAAAGCATAAGAATGGGTTCCTTATTTTGTTTCAGACTTTGATATATAATATGTATGGTTTTGGATTACAGGGCTCATATGGCGACGGTTTTGGTTGGCGTCGGCTTTAGGTTATTTTCTTTTTTATGTATATATTTTTATTTTATTCTGTAATTTTTTTAAAAACTTATTTATGTAATTATTGTTTTTACTATCTATGTCACCCATGACGTCATATAAGACCTCTGGGGGACATTCACATGCGTTTTGGTTTTTTTTGTAATTTGGTACTTTTCCACTGTAGCTGGGGCATCCATAGGAGCCCCAGTTACAGGGAAAACATCCCCTTGTAGTGACAGTAGTAACTGATAGCGCAGATCTGGATCTGCTAGGACCTTGCAGCTCTTCTGTAACAGGAGCACCTGGCGGTCACGTGACTGCGGATTTGCGTAGTGGAAGAAACACTTCTACTTTCGCTTCTTAGTACATAGCACTCATTGAGCACTGTGTACTCATGAAAGGAGAAGGCAGAAGTGGTTAAAAACTGCTTCTCCCTTCTCCTTCAAGTTCTCAGCTGTGACTAACAGCTGACAACATGACCTGTCTCTAGAGGCTTGATTGCAGAAGCAGGGGCTTAAATCCCACAGCGTCCTTTTACTATTGGCCGGGATTAAGCCCAGGGCCAAGCGCCGTATATTTAATTCCGAGTCACTGGGATGACTCAGTCTTTCTAGTACAATAACAGGTACAGGCCAGAAAGATCTGCATTAGCAGTGGTATAACCAAACCTAAGTATCCCATTACCAGTGTTTAACTTTGAAGGAGGCAAGCCAACATTGTCAGAAAAGCAAAAGTAGAAGAACAGTTGACTCCGAGTCCACGATTAGGTTTTCACTTATCCCATCACCGGAGGAGAGACCATCCATAGGGCAAGTACTGCAACACCTGCTGTCTGAATCAGGAGGGATTCTCTTTTCTTCCTTCGTCCACAGCATAGCTGTACCTGACCACTTCTGGTCGCTTTCCCTTCTAAGTACTGTTTCTCTGTTCCCACACCCTCCTAAAGCAACAACATAACAGACATCAAACTATGAAACAATAACCTCAAACATGATGTATCCCCCTTACACGATGATCCTTGAACTTTATCTTTGCTATTGTGGACCACCAGAGAGGAGATCCCTGCACGGGTCAGTCAATATATATACACATATCCATACTGGTCTATGAAGAGGCTCAAACTCCAAATTTAATTTGTAAAGAAACTCTGAGGATGTCATGCAACCTGTAATCCTAGACATGCAAGGCTTAGTCAAACTAGACATCTCATGAAATAAGGTGACATACACAGGAAATTAATTTGGGAGACTGTTGGAGGTAATCTAAATGCTTTAGCGAATTTTCCCCTGTATGTTAAAGATAAATTATTTGATGTATAGGAGATATGAGCACCTCGGGCCACATCAGACCTCATCAACTGACTTTTGTCTCCTGCCCTTTCCTGACACAATGATCCTTCTCATTATATGACTGCCTGGAGCAACTTGTCTTATAATGCCACCAACCACTTTACAAGTTACTTATGAGATATATACTCTTGGAAACAATGTTGGTGCAAATTAGTTGTGTGCTATGTTGATGACTTTGTTTATAGGATCTTCTATAAGTGCAGAATTATAAAACACTGAAGCCAAAATTAAAAATTTGAACAGACTCTACTCAGTTATGGACATCGACAACCGGGGTTTTCAGAAAATAGGCTGTCTCTGATTTGGCTGGTAAAACTTTTCGTCCTTCTGGAGGAAGGCTAATTTTAATACTATTTTCCCATGAAGCAATACCTGAAAGATAGGTTTTTATACCATCTTGATCT
The DNA here is from genome assembly GCF_035609145.1 of Eleutherodactylus coqui. NCBI lineage: Eukaryota > Metazoa > Chordata > Amphibia > Anura > Eleutherodactylidae > Eleutherodactylus > Eleutherodactylus coqui. Next base: position 47,877,129 of record NC_089843.1, read on the forward strand.
CATCAATGAGAACCATTTTCCCCCTTTCTCAACCCCAAACCATGATGGTTTAGCATGTATATAATAGTGAGCATTCTTTGGTGTCATCTACTATTTTCCTACTGCTTGCAGTATCTTTTCTTCTCCTGCTCATTCAGTCTTCCTCTCTTGCTCATTCCTTGCCTCTTCCAAAAACATGTCATTGCCCCTCAGCTTCTGAACTCCTTTACCAGAGAAGACTGTGTGGCGGACGAGCACAGACCTTTGTGGGGAGACAGCGGAGAAGAAGATGGTTGTCAATGGCAGCTCTGCTGTCCCTCCCCGGAATATCCAGATGCGGCCTGGCCTGGTTGTGCACAGTGGCAAAAGTAATAACAGTAGTGATAAAAGCTATAACTTGAATGGTTTTGTGATGCCAGTACCTTTTCAATGAAGAGTTCTGGTGGCAGTGGAATAAAGAGTTCAAACCAGGTTCGATAAAGTAAATCAAAGGCACACAGTTTACTTAACGCTTGGAAGATTAAACAACAGTTCACACTTTGCAGTTTTCCAATGAGCATTAACTTTAGCAGAGGTATGGTAAACAGTAGACTACATGTCTTAATTCCTTTCCTTTTTCTCTGCTTGGGAAGATAAACACACCAGTCTAAGTTATCTGGGGTTTCTTCCTAACGGATATTTGTAGAGGAATGGAGGGATCAAGCAGGGTTGACTGTACTTTCACTGACTCTCAACTATGCAGGGCAAGTTACACTCACTGTTTGAGAAGTCCTTTTTTTGTAGATTCCTGCTCCTCGCTATGACTTGTTCCTGTTACTTTCCTCCAACTCCCGTCCTCCGGTAACTTTTTACTTGCAGCAGCTCCTAACACTGTTTCCCCTCTCCTCTACCTCCGACAACCAACTCCTTTTCACTTCCTGCCATTTTCCTGCACTTTCTCCCTCTAAGGACTTACTTCCTCCTTTACCATGCTCACTTTCCCGGGCTTCACTCAACTCCTCCCACTCCACCAATCATGGAATTTACTAGTAAGCAGCCAATTAGAAGCAAGTGGTTGCCGGGCAGGATAGCTTTTGCCTGATATTAGGAGAATAACAGAGTTTTCTCCCATGCAATACCTTCCAAGTCTCCCTAGAAGCTCATAGCAGGGTATTTCAGAACTTTCCAGGCTACTAGACTACCCTATAGGACCCTCCGGGTCACTACAATGAGCCCATCAAAGTTGAGATCAAGGTGACACCTCTGGACTTTATGATGGTTTCATCAATCAAAGAGCAGTAAATCTCAATTCCTACACTTCAGTAGTACCAAAAAACGTCAGATAGGTGTTCTTCAAGAATCAATGTGTCATTAAAGGGCTTTTCTGCAACTTTTTTTGTCCACATTGATAGCAGGCCTGGGGATCAGCTGATTGGTGGGGATTATGAATGGCAGAACCCTGTTAATCAACTATTGATGACCTGTCCTGAGAATAGGTCATCAATAATAAAAGTCCTTGAGAACCCTTTTAACCTGGCCATGGAAAATATATTTTTAGTTTGTAAGTTTAAGGGGTTGTCCAATTGTAAACTATTTATGGCCTACCTATGAATAGGTCATCAACATTAGATTGGCGGGGGTCCATTGAGCAGCTGTCCACCAGACTGGTGCACTTGTACACTGATATGATTTCTTCAAGAAGAAGATGGCTCCATTCTCATTGCAATGACCCAGTGTGGTGTTGCAATCACAGCTACCATTAAAATGAATGAAAACTTGGCCTGCAATACCAAACCTGGCCACTGCCGTAGGGTCAGGAGCTGTCTGCCTCCTGTAGAAATCAGATCAGCTATTTAGCAATCTGATTCTCTCTTGCACTGATTGACGGGGATCCCAAGCGACGGACTCCAGCATCTCTACTATTGATGATCTATCCTGTAAGTAGGACATCAATAGTTTGCATCTGGACAACCCCTTTCAGTCTAATGTCTAAAGAGCTTGGTAGGCGGTTTCCCAACCTCCACCAAATCTCACAGGTTATATTTTTGCCATTCGTGTGCTTTGTTTTACTGGAGATAAGTGGTGCTATATGTGTTGCAGCAGTATTTATTGCACCCCTTCAGTTTTATTTGCATAGTGCAAAGTTACATAATATAAACAGACATTCTTCAATCTGACGGCAGCTCTACAGTCATGAACCACAAGTCTCAATGAATTAATAATGTACATTATGATTGGTAGTTGGTCATTATAACCATTCCTAGTTAATACAGACTCCTGGAATCTTGATCTATGGGCTGACTTTGCTCTTTCACTGATATGCAGTCAATAATGTACATTCTGTATCCTTATGACAAGAAAGACAAAACAGCTCAATCATATTCACTTCCTAGACATGAATGTGCAAGCGAAGCTGCTTTACTGTAATAAGTGAGATAAAGGAAGAAAAATGAGAGGATTTAAGGAGATTTTATGTATCTCCAGGCAGAAATGTAAATGGTTATATCCACTGTACTCCAAGAGGCCCCCATAGACAGCAGCCCCACATGTAGCACGATAATCATATATTACTACATCTCTATGGTTTTAAATGCTTTCTTTTTTCATCTGGGAGAAACAGCGTTCATCCTGATCTTCCTGGTGCTTGAGCAAGATGTTAGATTTACAAAGAGCATATATTATAATGTTATATTACATTTCTGTTCCCAACGGCCTCTGGAAAGTTGGGAGGCGATTTCTTTAGGCACTTTTATGGCGACCATTAATGGTGTTCACCTTTGGAGTAGGGCTTATGGTTGTGGGTTGAACAGTTGTCATTCTGTCAACATACTGGATGTCATGGGCAAGGGTGCAATTTACACTGATTGGCCATGTCATTAAAGCCCCCACCCTTTCACGATTGGAGATTCCCTGTATGGAAATTAGGCCCGTGACTCTGGAGTGCGGCATAAAATCAAGCGCCAAGTGGATCAGTTTGAGTCTGAATTTGCAAGAGGGGAAGCAATGCCCCACTCTACTCTCTTACCATAGCAGCTCCCACATTGGCAGTACTAAGCTCCACCTCCTTCTGTCAGATAGGGAAGCGGAGTGAAGGAGAAGAAATGTCATGCACCAGATTCAGGTGCACGGCAATACATTCAGATGCAGGAAGCACCAGAAAGTACAGCGCTTGCGAGCACTGAAGAAGGAAGCCCCATACCCTCTCAAACTGACCCAATCTTGCTACAAGCACCTTATAAATGTAATTGATGCTGCGCCACAGAAGAAGAGTGAGCAGGGAATGTGTACAACTGTGCTGCTGCTGTGGAGTGCTGCTGAACAGAGGTAAAGCTGCTGGAGCTGCTGAGAGAGGACAGTGACCAGCAACTGCTTTTTGCCTTTCTGTAGGGTGAACGCCTCAGATATAAACCCGGGGGGTATAAATTTGTGCCATCAGAGACTTATATAATAGTTTTAGGTAGGTGCAGAATGGGCCCAGGAGTCCAATTCTATCCAGGATGCTGCCCAGCCATCCCCACAACACACTATCAAAAGCTTTTTCAGAGTTGATTGGGAGTATAGCGGGGATGGATGGCAGAGGGGTACAATCTGATAGCATCTAAAACCGCTAAGATTTTCAGCACATTCAGTACTGCTGACCTGCCTTTTATAAAACCAAGGCTAATCGATCAATCAGCATTCTGGAGATTAATTTCAGATCTGTATTAACTAAGGATATCGGTCTGTAAGAGGTGGGTTACAATAAGTTCTTTCTGAGTTTAGGAAGGACTTTTATATAGGACGTATTAGAGGATGGGGGTATCTCTGCTCCCTGAATCTAGCCGTTGTAGAATGGAGTAATATAGGGGACACTTGATCCTTCAATATTTGAGAGAATTCATCGTATACCCATCGGGACCAGGGGCTTTACGAATTTTCAAGGAGCGGATGGCTAAGTCTAATTCCTCTCTAGTAATAAGAGAGTTTAGTGCACATCTTTTGGATGCAGACAGCTGAGGAAGGTTAACAGCAGCAATGGTGGAGACAGTACTACACAGCTGATTACTAAGCATAGGCGTGTCAATGGACAGGGGCGTAACTATAGGGGATGCGGTTGCACCCGGGTCTAGGACCCTTCGGGGCCCAGAAGGCCTATCATCAACATACAGGGAGCCTAGTAGTATGAATAAAGCATTATAGTTGGGGGCCCTGTTACAGATTTTGCATTGGGGCCCCGTATCTTAAAGTTACACCTCTGTCAAAGGACGTCCTTACTCTTTTTTGGATGAGTCACTTTTTTCCCAGTATTGTCAACAAGAACTGATATATAGGACAGTGTATATTGGCCTTTAGCCAGGGGTGCCAAGAGGTTTCCAGTTTTATCTCCATAATAACAAGTGGGCTTTGTGATCTCTTTGATTATTCCCATCTGTTCAATCGTAGTTTAGTTCAGCCGTAGACAAGTTGGACTGGGTTTGAGCAGAAGGGAACACCAAAATAGAGGAATAGATCTGTCATGAGAACTAAGCTTTGCAAGTTTGGTCTTTACCTCCTTGTTACGGGAACAGAAATCAATATGATAGAAGAGAAGCAGCATCCACGGATCTTTATCTCAACACTTTAATTATCCAGCATAAAACAACGTTTCAACCTTATAAAGGTCTTTGTCAAGTTCAAATAACACAGTGCACAGACACAGACTTATATGTACATAAACCACTCCCCTTGACCAATACAGACACCCGACATAAACTTGCATAAATTAAAAGCAACCATAGACATAAAACAGACCTGATGAATGGACGGACCAGATGGGATAGATGGAACTGTCAGCTGCTTCACATCAAGTCCTCAATCAGCGCTGCATCGTCCCCTCTTGATTACATCAGTATGGGGGTGTGTCCACCTATGACGTTACTTTCATGATGCAAAGAGGGGTGGAGTGATCTCCCATGCTTCCCTGTGCGCAAGCGCCAGAATCCACGTCTCGTTCTGATGATAATAGTACCAAACCAAAGGGCGGGGGTTGAATGGCCGAGGACGTGTGTTCTGCGCATGCGCCCGTGCTACCAATCCACGGGACCTCACTCAGACGCTTTATCTGTTGCCTAAGCAACTGGCAACACTTGTCTTTATGCGTCATGCATACCAATCACAGGTGCGCCCACAGTATCACACCGGAATAAGCCTGCATGATATGTGTGTGACCTTATAGTGATTTCTAATAGTGCATCAGCATTGGTGTAAGCGGAATAAATCCGCACACTATATATGTGACCTTATAATGATTTCTAGTATGCATCAGCGTTAATGTTATAACCTCATAAATAGATTTTCATCAGAACGAGACGTGGATTCTGGCGCTTGCGCACAGGGAAGCATGGGAGATCACTCCACCCCTCTTTGCATCATGAAAGTAACGTCATAGGTGGACACACCCCCATACTGACGTAATCAAGAGGGGACGATGTAGCACTGATTCAGGACTTGATGTGAAGCAGCTGACAGTTCCATCTATCCCATCTGGTCCGTCCATTCATCAGGTCTGTTTTATGTCTATGGTTGCTTTTAATTTATGCAAGTTTATGTCGGGTGTCTGTATTGGTCAAGGGGAGTGGTTTATGTACATATAAGTTTGTGTCTGTGCACTGTGTTATTTGAACTTGACAAAGACCTTTATAAGGTTGAAACGTTGTTTTATGCTGGATAATTAAAGTGTTGAGATAAAGATCCGTGGATGCTGCTTCTTTTCTATTATATTGATTTCTGCTCCTTCCGGTTCAAGTGGATCCAGGACTGGCAAAGAAGCGCGCATTTTGTTTGCCCGGTTATTTCCTCCCTCTCGATATTGAGGTTTGGCGTGTGCTGTCGTCTCCCGTTCTCTGGTGGCTTGTTACGGGAACATATGCCATGATACGGCCTCAAACTACTGCCTTCACCGCATACCAATACGGTTGGGAGTTATCCTTGAGGTCATGATTAGCAGATTCAGCGCCCCACGGAGAAGCATCTGCTAGGATGAGTAGTCTGAGATCACTAAATCTAATATAGAGGCATAAATCACTCTATTCTGTAAAGATCGAGATATTAACAAATAGTCCACTCTGGACCAGGAATGGCGCATGTGGGAGAAGTGTGTATATTCTCTGCCCTCAGGATCTTCTTGTCTCCGGGAATGAATCAGATCAGTATCCCTTAGGAAAATGTAGATCACCAGATCTGTCAATCTAACCCTGACTGGCCTTACACCGGCACCTCTCCTATCCTCATTGGCATTTACAACTATACTCAAATCCCCACCAATTATTTTATGGGAAATACTGTCAGTCATAAAAATGGCAGTTTGGGAATGAAAAAAGGTCACATTTTTTTAATTTGGCCGATATACATTGTATATCGGCCGAATAAGACTACAAATACACATGGGCAATCCTACTTCCATCATCATGAGAGGGTGTACTAACAGACCACAGAAGGTTTTTAGGGACAAGTATAAAGACCCCCGCCTTGCAATGGATTGTAGGGAACCCCAACACCTGGCCAATCCACCTCTGCTAAATGTGTTTCTTGGAGGAGAGCCATGTCTGATCGCAGCCTCATTAGATGTTGGAGGACCATGGCTCTCTTGTGTCGGGGAGGGCAGGCCTTTATCATTCCACGATGTTGTGCGAGTCATTGTGAACCAGATAAACATTACAAGAGTAGGAGTCCCTGGATCTATAACATTCCCTTAATAAAACATATCAAAAACATTGGAATAACATAAAATTACTATAGGTGGAGATATTAGAAATGTTTCCGTCATGTACCATGGTCAACAGATTTCACTTCTTCCCTTCACTGAGCGTTCTAGCAGTATTATTGTAACACTATCACTACAACTTCCCATCCTGCTTAGGAAATAATAAGGTAAAAAGTGCTTCCTATAAACTACCTCTCATGGTATCTTGAATACAATGCTGGTTCATATTAGTCCTGAGGATGACATGGCAAGGAGCAAGTATAGTCTGGGGATGCCTGACCATTCCCTTAAGTGGAGACCTCGAAGTGGAGACTGGTGACTGCCTCATTTGGGGTGTGGAAGGTGTGTGTCACAGCATCAGCCTGGTAAACCTTCAATGTAGGCAGATACAGTAGGGCAAATTTCATCTGGCGGTTGAACATTTCTGAGCATATTGGGGAAAAAGTCTCCTGCACCAAGTAACTGCACTGAATGGTCCCCGAAAAAGGAGAATTTTACGGCCTTGGACCATGACTCCAGTACGTTGAGTTTTATAGGACCACGAGATTTCTATTTTATCTGTCCATGACTAGGGAGACTCATCTGCGCTTGCCTGCCTAAGATCACGGCCAATGTGGTGAGCCTGTTCGACTTTACACACTAGTTGTTTAGTCCAAGGCTGTTGGGATTTTCACATACACGGCATAGATTATGAAGAGGAACCATTATACATATATTATTACACCTATATTGGTTTTCGAGGTCCTCTACACAGTCCCATTACTTCTTATTTGTGATTAGAGCTTCTTGTAAGGAGCTCTTTGTCTGTTCTACTTCTCCCTCCAGCAACTGCAGTTTGTCTTCAATATCCTCTCATCTGTCCCTTTGCTAACTTACCTCAGTTTGCAACTGTTGGAGTGATTTGGCTACCACGGTGGCAAGTGTAGCCTGTACATCCCGGGATAGGATGTGAGCCACCTCAATAGATAGTCGTTTATAGTCTAGACAAGTATCTGATTAGGTATCATTTCAAAGTGCTCTGAGGGCAAGCAGGTTTAGGGGGTCACCATTACTGTTTTTGGGCTTCCCGATTGGTCTGTTTGCCTATCTTGAGGTCAAATTTGTCTTTATAGCACGATGCACAGTGCTAGAGAGTGGTACTTGGTTGATATAGTGTTTTCGGAATAAATCTGGAAGGCAGATAGTTCATTTGCAATAAGTCAACTGTGTTGATCATAGAGGAGTGTTAAGCTTTCAAAGAGAAGCTCTGTGCCATATCAACAGACATCTGGATTTTCTTGATCTGTATTTCTGAGCAATGAGACTCAGCCATGCAAAATGTTATTGATATTGTTCTTGAAGGTATTTGGGTTATTCTGTATTGTAAATCCTCGTTTCTAGAATTTAGGTAGCCATTACTAGCAATAGGTTATTCTGCAGTAACAGTTTAATTGCTTACCTGTTATTATGACATCACTCATTTTTGTTCCTTTGTTCGTAAATACATATGGCATATTTTGGTAATTCCTTCTGACTCACCATATCCTGACTCTGTGTTACAATATCACCTACCTGCAGAAAGTCCACATTAGAATGGGAAACTCCAGTGATTGCCTACTTTGGAAATCTCTTCTAGGGCCTCCTAGGTGTGTCCTCCCAGTAAATGGACCTGTTCAGCATCATTTCAATCTGATCCCTCTGTTTATATTTTCCTGATAATAAAATACTGTCCTCTCCTATCTGTAAGCATTAATCCTATTAATTATAACTGGGGATGTTAGTGTATGCGGGGTGTATATGTTAAGGTGGGGGGCCAAACTGAACTTTTGCAGCGGGGCCCATGAGCCTGTAGTACGCCCTTACCCCTGGCTGGGGTAATCCATTTCCTCACTGTGATAATTCTGTATCTCGTGTACAATATTAAGGACACTCTACTCATAGGGTACAGGCCAAGTTATAGAGATAACATTAGTAAACTGTTTGCATTGTAACCAGGTAATACCGTTGTATGTTATTACCATATTATTCCTTATCGTACATTTAGTAAAGCCATGTTTGTTCAACTCAACCGATGTCGTATTCTGCACCTGTTCATAAGGTCAGACTGGCCCACCAGAGTATCGGAGGCTATTCCAGTAGGCGCATCGTCTCTGAGAAAATAATGGGCCTTTAATGCAACCGGGTCATAAAGGTCCATCATAAGACAACCCCAGGCCCTCTGATGATTCGCAGTCATTCCACTCTGACGCTGGACATTGGCCATTTAGACATTCACCAAATCTGACAAAAGAAGCCAATTCATATCTTATGTGATGATTTCGTTTTTTTTAGGGCAGATATATCCTTAATATGATATGACCGAATGGAGACCAAGTCTATTTACTTAAATAGCAGGAAGCTTTTGTTGAAGGTAATCACATTGTAGAGGTTGAACGTCTAATTCTTCCTATCCCCATGGAAGGTAAACTTGATACCTGATTAATTGTCATCCTAAGGCTGTGCAGCTGTGTTGTAGAGATGTCTGAAGTCTTGTGCTCATAAGAAGAAGGTTCATTTTAGCAGAGAGCTGTGCAAGCGTAAATAGTGGCTGCTGTTATGGGAATTACTGGCTGGCAAATACAAGCAGCTGTAGGGATGCTTTACATTGCAGTCAAGTCTCTGGTACTAATTGCAACACATAAACCAAATAGCTTAACGCCTAATGAAGTAACATTCCTCAAGTATCAGTGCAATGGTACTGTACAATGCAATGCCATCAGCTATGGCTTGGGTAAATAAATTGCATTGAGGAGCATGGGTTACTTACTTCCTTTTTGCAAGGCTTTGTAATGAAACCTTCTGTAGTGGTGGAACTGACTAATGGGCTGTAGGCCACCTTTAGCCATGTATGTTTGGACACAGTTCTTACACCTAAATTACTTCTCCTCAGTGTGACTATAGTTATAAAGACTATCCTTCGCCTTCCCATGGCACATTGACATGAGTCCAATCAGCTGTGATATGAAAGGCTGTTGGCTGGGGTCCTCACATTGCAAAACTTGTGCAGCTGTCCCTGTGCAGGGTTGAATCAAAGTTAGATTTTTTTAAACCATGTAGACCAAATGTCTTGGCTTCTTGGACCATTTGGAGTGGGATACTGAAGATCTCCATTTTGGACAATCTCCACTTGTTAGAAGGATTCCTTGAAAATAAGGAGATCAAAAAGTGTTCCCCTGCTGGGATCCCCAGCGATCAGCTTAAGGGCGCCCACCCACTGGCGCAAAATTGCGATTTCGATTTTAACATTACAAGTCCCATAGACCCCTGCAGAGAAAAAAATGCTGCGAATTTCGCAGGGAAAAAAAACGCCAGTGGGTGGGCGCCCTTAATCTGTGGGGAAACCTGACAGTAAGTGTTCAATTGCCCTGCAGCACCACCACAGGTGGAATTAAGGATTACACAATGCCAACTCAAATCAATTGGTTGTATGTGTAATGCAGAACAGGATAGGTTCTTCAGGGCAAGAGACTCCCTTTCCAATCTGATCAAGAGATAAGGACTTTAAACAGAGGACTCCTCTATTCTCAATTAATTTATAATTCCCTAATGGGTTTTGTTATTGACATAACCCTTTTTATTGCATACAAACTTTATTTTTTTAAGATTGAAAGTGGTGGCTTTCAGACACAGTCAGGGCAAGAAAAAGTCCATAAGCTGTAGTAGCAGTAGTAGTAGTAGTAGCAGTAGTTTGTAAGTTTGAAACTTTTTTTCTTAGGGAGCATTACTCGGCTTGCATAAGACTCCCTATGCCAACTTAGTGCTCTCATCAAAGAGATACTTTATTTCCCCCAGACCTATGTTAAAGGATTCTCACCCTGCCAACCAGCACGCTGATCTGCACTTGCGAGCTGCAAACATCCAGGAACAGCGGAGTCTTTTCCTTCTGGAGAAGACTCTGGTTTAGCTAATATCCTTAGTAATGTTATCAAGGACTGTTGAAAGGTTGAACATTGACTTATAGGGAATTCATCTTCCAATATGGTGCTATATTTCCATCCCCTATTTTTATAGTGTGTAAGGACAAATTCAAAAAAGGCTAAAAACTAGAAGAAAGGCTTTACCCATCTCTAAAGGCTGACCTTTCAGGGCAGAGTAAGGGCCCATTTACACTGAAAAATAATCACTTCAAAATCGCTCAAACTAAAGTTTGAGCAACAGTTTTGAGCGATCATCTTTGCATAACTCTAAGTAGCTAATTAGCTACTTAAGAGTTATGCAGGCGGAGCGGGACACTGCCACGATAGCGCCGAGAACAAAGCAGCTGTTTTCTATATGCAAACAGCTGCATTGTTCTCTGAGCTTTCAGCTAGTGTCCAGCTGAGAACTGCCAGAGGGATACTAGCTGAAAGAATACTATCTTCGCCGCCCACTGAGAAAATTAGCCTGCGGCGCTGCTAACAGTGGGCGGCGACGGATCAACGAATAGCGCACGAACAGTGCACTATGGCAACGCGTTTAGACGCAACGATTATCGCTCAAAAGATGGCTTTTGAGCAGATTTTTAGCAATAATCGTTGTATCTAAATGGGCCGTAACACTATTTTGAGCTGACCTCTTAGGGCACCTGTCTTTATCATGTTCATATCCGGGTCAGCCCAATACCATACAATGAGTAAACAGAAGATACTAGACTATCTAATGACTTTATGTAAGAGGACAAGCCATTGACTTTTTTTGTTTAAGTTTTTGAAGGAAATACTCTTTAATCTACTTTGCCTGAGCATGTCTTAATCCTGACCATTGAATAAGAATAATTACACCTTCCAAGTGAAGCTTAGATTGAATATATGAATGTCTCTGAAAGCCCACCATCTCAAATTATTATTAATATCATCAAAATCCAGAAAGTTGGCAAGTCTCATGATCCTACTCAGACATCAGAGGAGCTCTGTCTGGGACGTGTGTGGTTCCAAAATGAAAACTGTTAAAGCCCTTAATCACCGTGCGCTAAATAGTACTTGATATCAAGCCACACGGGGACAGCAACTCTACAATACCTTTGTTGTTCTCGGCAGATCTTCATTTCCATAGTCTTTGGCTATTGTACTTCTCTACTCGGCTCGGAAAGTACAACAGGCGTCCGCAGACGATTGTACCCTCCAGGCAACAGGTGTCAGGTTCCTCGAGAACCCAAACAACATTTATCTCAATGTAGCAGCATCTCTGTGAGAACATGAAGAGACAAGAGAGAAATTCCAATTATAGGGGGCTTATTCATTAATATTGATCAGGTTGTGGCTTTTAAGACCTTAATTAAAAGTATCTGCTTGTTAATGTCAAAGAAATGTCTACATGCCATAATGGCAGACCATGTCACTGCTATGGGAGCCATAGAGAGGGGAGGCTCACCCTTGGTTGGTCCCATCCCCTTTACTTCTGGGTGGCAAAACTTGAGTTGGACTCTTCACTCCAGTGGAACTATTAGCAAACAAGTGGGAGTTTGTCTAAGGGAAATGAATGGAAAAGTTATGGAAGGGAAAAGAACAACCAGACCCTTGTGTTCTGAGTGGAGAACCCCAGCACCATAATTAGGGGACCAGTTTTGACCATTTCCTATGGAGCCCCTCTCTTCCATGTATGCCACAAATTTGCATCTGTGAAGATGATATTCAGTCTGGATTTATGAGGATGAGATAAGGGGAAAGTCTGTGACATTGAGAAATATTGACAACAAAATGATGGTTGGTTAAGTACAATGATGATAGGAGATTTTGGTGAAATTAAAAGATTTAGTGCTCTGGAATACTCAAATCCTAGGTCTATACAATAAAACAGGTGTGAATTGAGCCTAGCAGTTGAAAAAGAAAAGATTAACTAGTTTTATGATACAAAGCATGATTTTATGTGCTTTCATTTCACAGAGTGAAATATTAAAATTCTGGCTGCTTGGAATGACCACTAGAGGGAGCTGAGGAGTTTTATGCATACTGTTTTATTATTGAGCTCAATGTATATATATGCTGTGAGCTCCCTCTATTGGTGGCTGGAGATTATTAGCATTTCATTATTTAAAAAGGTGTTATCTGGTCCCAGAGAACATTGCCCATTTTTCTCCAACTGTAAAATAACAAAAAGAGTACTTACCCCTCCTCTGCTGCAGGGATCAAGTGCTGCAGTCATGTTATTCTTCCGGGTGCTGATTATGTGATTGGAAGTCACCTGACCGCTGCAGAGTCACCACCTGTTCTCCCATCATTACCACTCACATCCTGTGCATAATGCCAGGCTTCAGAATGGTGACACTGCAGCCTCTGGCTGCAGTGGTCAGGTGGCTTCTGATGACCTCATCAGCAACAGGCTACAATACTGGATCCTCACGATAGAGGAGGGGTATCTACTTTTTTTTGTTATTTTAACACAATTGGGGGCTATAAGTGCAATGTTGTCCAGTAACTGGACAATACTTTTAACTCCATGCAGGGAATTTGAAGCTCTAAGAAAAAAACAGAGATGGAATTTCTTTTTATATATACTATTTCTTTTTTCATTGCGCTTCTTATAATAGGTCTCCTCTCACTGATCTTCAGATTCAAAAAGAATCTATCAGCTCCTATGAGCCCAATAAACTAAAGGAGTAGAAGGAGTTGTCATTTTGCTGTAAAACTTGGCATGCAGTTACATCTCAGACAGACCATGCAAATGATTACAATTGTGGTGCAACTAGACGAACAGTCTTGCCACCTGAGACTCTAAAAGTGGTTCCACCTTTGGCTTATAAAAAGGCTCTCAGATACTAATTGTGTGTAGTGTCCTCTTTGACCCCTTATGTAGAGTTTATTGACCACTAAACACCTCTATGACACAATCCAAGAGATTTCACCCAGTTAACAGAGTTTGAGAGGGGCGCATTATTGAGATGTGAGAAGCTGCATGGTCATTCTTACCAGACTGTTTGGAGGTGTTGGAACCAGTGAATGTGTCAGAGTAAGCACAAGAGGTGACCAGGCTCAGGACAACCTCAACAGACCACTAGTTTAGAGAGGATTGTCTGATTGTCTGACGAGCACGAGCAGCTCCAAGTGTTTCGCTGTCCACCATCTAAAGACAGGTGGCGCCATTATTACAGGCCCCGTGTCCTTCGGAAACCATTTCCAGGCACTTGGCTGAAGGACATTTGGTCTCATGGCGCCCATTAGGTGTGCTGCGTTTGGCAAGCACCCACCATCACCTCCGTGTGCAGTGGTGCCATGAACATGAAATTAGAGTGCTGCTGTGTCTTCAGCGATGAATCTATATTTAGTTTGGGTACTGACAATGGCCGTGTTCATGTCGGGAAACCTAGGGGTGTGACCCTCAATCCTGCTTTTGCTGTGGAGCAGCACATTGCCACCACTGCTATGAGCCATCGTATATGACAATCACCCCTAGTAGGGGTTTGAGGGACAATGACAGCTCAGGACATCCAGCAACCATATGTGTTGCCTCTCATGGCAGGGTTTCAAGAGGCATTTTACCGCAGGGTAATGCTAAGCCATACACACAAAGGTGTCAAAGGAATGTCTCCACAACATTGACACACTTTTATAGACTGCACCTTGCCAGATTTATCACAAATAGGCTATGTATGGGACCATATTGGACACCAACTTTGATAGTCTACAAGTTTGCACAATCCATAGGCTCAGTTAAGGTAAATATTGACTGATATGTTGCAGAATACTGTATAGAACCTGTATGCCTCCATGCTCACCTGTATCACATCTTGCATCCAAGCTAGAGGTGATACAACAGGGTACGAAAACCTCCATGCTCACCCGTATCAGATCTTGTATCCAAGCTAGAGGCAGTTCAACAGGGTACTAAAGCCTCCATGCCCACCTATATCACATCTTGTATCCAAGCTAGAGGCAATAGAATAGTACTCAAGCATGCATGCCCACCCGTATCCCATCTTGTATCCAAGCTAGAGGTGGTACAACAGGGTACAAGAGCCTCCATGTCCGCCCATATCACTTCTTGTATCAAAGCTAGTGGTGACCCAACAGGGTACTAGAGGCTCCATGCCTGCCGGTATCACATCTTGTATCCAAACTAGAGACGGCCTAACATGGTACTAGAACCTCCATGCCACCCATATCAGATCTTGCATCCAAGCTAGAGACAGCACAATGGTACTAGAGCCTCTATGTTTGCCCATATCACTTCTTGTATTCAAGCTAGAGGAGGTACAACAGTGTACTAGAGCCTCCATGCCTGCCTGTATCACATCTTGTATCCAAGCTAGAGGGGGTACAACAGGGTACTAGAGCCTCCATGCCCGCCCGTATCACATCTTGTATCCAAGCTAGAGTCAGTCCAACAGGGTACTAGAGCCTCCATGTCCACACGTATCACATCTTCTATCCAAGCTAGAGCCAGTCCAACAGGGTACTAGAGCCTCCATGCCCAACCATATCATATCTTGTATCCAAGCTGCAGGTGACCAAACAGGGTACTAGAGCCTCCATGTGCACCCGTATCATATCTTGTATCCAAGCTGCAGGTGACCCAACAGGGTACTAAAGCCTCCATGCCCACCCGTATCACATCTTGTATCCAAGCTAGGGGTGGTACAACAGGGTACTAGAGTCTCCCTTTAAGGGGTTAGTTTTCTGCGATGAATGATCATTTTGCTCTGATACTGTAATTACTTACTTATATCAATGTTACAATCACACAGAGAAAGTTTCATTTGAGTCCAACTCATTCTAGGGGGAAGGAATTTTTTGACAATGAGTGTAATTTTTTTTTTTTTTGACTGTTTCCTGAAAACAACTGAAAGTTACTAAACTTGACAAATAAACCTGATTGACAATGGGTTAATTTGATTACAACTGTATAGCAATAATCATAAATGAGGGCCTCTATGTTTCTGCCATTGCTTCCCTACATTAGCACCCAGTTTTTGTCCATTTTCAGCAATCACACATGGAGATCCTTCAGGTTCTATATACACTTATCAGTTTCCACTTTCTTATCCTCTTTTCCCTTCTTCATGGAACAGGGGTAGTGATGTCAGAGAATGAGAACGAACACGAACCAAAAAAATTTGAAAAAGAGCTCGGGACCCGGCGGCTCATACAAAAATGCTTGAGTCTCCCATTGCAGTCAATGTAGTTCGTTACTCAAGTAGAGCTCTCGAATTTTACAAAAAGCTCGACTCGAATAACGAGAACCCGAGCATTTGGGTGCTTCGCTCTTCTCTAGTTGTGACCCAACCTTCTTATAGCAGTAAACTTGGCAGCCCAGAACACCTTAAACCTTCCTTTTTTTGGAACTAGTAGACATCTATTCTATTACCGTTGGGACAATGGTGGATTTAGGCAATAATCTCCTATTCTTTTCTCGTCTGACTCACCAACATTACTTAGAGTTCCTGTGAAGTTGAGCTGCAGTGATGGATCTTATCCCACAAGAAGCAGGACTCGCTCGCACACAAGATCGCTCTACCACCCGCTTTGCAAAAGGATTTGCTGTTAATGCTTTTGAAAAACATTACCGAAAGGTAGATTGACGCACCACACGATAATTATACACCGGGTCTTACTGACTGTATTTCCAGGAATTGCATCTCAGTGTGTTCTTTGTGTAAGCAACACAATAAGTTAATCGTATAGTAAAGAAATATAAGCGCATTTAGTAGGGTGTCGAAACATGCTAAAAGGTAGATTCCTATTTTTTCCTCGCCCATTTTTTAACTTGTGTTGATTAATTTCTTAATATATCTTTATAGTGGTCAAATTATCATTTTTTGATAAGCAGCTGGGATCCATTGGATAGACATGGAGATAAAAGATAAAATCCTCTCTGTAGTCACCACTAGAGGGAGCTCAGGAGATTACTGTATACTGACTAATGTTATACAGTACAGTTCAATGCATAAACAGTACGCAGTACTGTAATAAGCTCCCTCTAGTGCTGACTGCATGTTACTAAGGGTTTATCATTTAAGCTTATGCGGAGCTACATACAGGCAAAAATGGAGCTCTATAAAAATAATATCATTAAAAAATTAATCAGCACAGAATTTTTGATATACTGGATGTAGATTTCAAAAATTACCTATTTTTTAAAAAATGGCTTAACACAAGAGTATTTATTTTAGCACTATTAACGCAATTTTTTTTTTTTGCTGTTTTTTCCCCTGCAGCGTGGTATTACATGGCAGTCATGGCCTTCCATGTAATACAAGGCCAACTTTATTCTGAGGGGCTGCTTCGGGGGTTCTGAGCAGGGACCCCATTCTATGATGTCATTATGCTATGCCCTTTAATTGTAAGTATATTGCATGCTCCTGTGGTGTAATGTCCTGGTATTCCCGGTACATAGCTTTAATGCTGTCTAAGAAAGTCTTTTTAGCAAGATCAGACTAAGCTCACAGGGTAGGCGTTCTGTCCACCAACTAATCCATTAATTACAGTGTGAACTATACATAGCTGTACGTCTGACCACAGCTTCATAGAACGCTCACAAAATTGGAGGTGTATATTCCAATTAAAGTAAATACTCATGCTTGATTAGAATGGAGTGTGAATGATAACCGGTCCACCATAAATCCATGAATTGCACCTATCAGTTGTCGAAACAGTGACATGCATTGAGAACCACATATTAATGATAAAAGTCATACTCCTTTAAGGAGCTGCTTGACACCACCACACAGTTACCAGCCCAGGACATGAGGTCCTAGTGCAACTCAAGTACATTTTCTACTTCATGTTTGCTAACATTTTACCAACTGTGGGCAAGTGTACAGGTTCTCACTAACCATTTAAATGGGATGAGACTAGAGATGAGCGAACGTACTCGGTAAGGGCGATTTTGCAATCGAGTACCGCGATTTTCGAGTACTTCACTACTCGGGTGAAAAGTACTCGGATGCGCTGTGGGGCGGGAGGTTGCAGAGGGGAGTGGGGGGTAGCAGCGCGGAACAGGTGGGAGCTCTTTCTCTCTCCCTCTCCCCCCCCCCCCCACTCCCCTCTGCAACCCCCCGCTCACCCACAGCGCCCCCGAGTACTTTTCACCCGAGTAGTGAAGTACTCGAAAATCGCAGTGCTCGATTGCGAAATCGTCCTTACCGAGTACGTTCGCTCATCTCTAGATGAGGCATATCTGGAATAAGCCCCTTTCCTAGAGACCCCGTAGGAGCTTTGTGGGCTGCCTCTATGGCATATGGGTACATATGATCTTGTGTAAAAGCCCTTATATTATGGGCTGAACCAACATTCTTCTTAATTAAATGATCACTCCACTTTTAGAGGAAATTGTGTTTTAGCTTTAACCCATCACATCTGACATAAAGAAAAGGCTGGTACCATATTTGTTATGCAACCTCCCAGTTTTGACCCCTGGCCCATCATCTGGTTCTGTCTTGGACCCAATGTGCATGTGCAGATTTTATTTATGAGCATGGCCCCTGCACAGGAGATCCGAGCATCTTGCTGCCCATAGGGATGCAGCTAAAAGCATGCGGATGGGATTTCTTCCCGGCGTGCGGGTTGCACGCACAGGAAGAAATTGCAGCATGCTCCATTTCCCTGCGGGTCTCCCATACGGACGGCTCCCGAGGCTTTCATTAAAGCCTATGGAAGCCGTCCGTATTCGCGGCACAGCCGCAGCTATTTTTGTGCTGAGCCGTGGATAAGCAGGAGAGCAGAAGTTAAAAAAAAAAAAGCTGTGCACGACGCATGCGCGCTGTACTTCGCCGGCGTGCCAAGCACATCTGCCGGCCAGAAGAAAAAAGATCCGGCCTGCATAGAGGAGAGCCCCGCAGCATCTGGAGAGGTAAGAAAAATGTCTTTTGCCTCTCCATGGCCCCGAGCACACATGGATTTCACTGCGGGTTTCAGCAGTGGTATCTGTGCGTGCAAGTGGACATGAGGCCTAAGTCTCCTCCTTTGGTTTTTCATTGTTTTGTGGTAAGGATCCATGGCTTTACCTTGGCTGATTTCACACAGCTCTAGACATTCCTACATTGCACCGACCACCAATTGGTGCCTACTCCTGGTCCTGAGGATCTAACCAGGAAAGTTCTAGGGTGAAGACTCATGAGATTCTTTAAACTAACGAGAATCAACGAGCATGTACAAATTTAGATATTTATAAAAAATATTAGAAAGCAGCATTAAAAAGAAAAAAAACAAAAAACAAGGCTACCCTACTTTGTCCCCAAGGCGAATATCATCAATTGTTTAAAAAAACTACAGAGAAGATTTGTTACAAAAGAAAAATGAACTTAACACCTTAAGGGCGCCCACCCACTGGCGATTTTTTTTCCCTGCGAAATTCGCAGCATTTTTTTCTCTGCGCGGGTCTATGGGACTTGTAATGTTAAAATCGCAATTTACCGCGAAATCGCGATTTTGCGCGATCGCGATTTTAACATTACAAGTCCCATAGACCCTTGCAGAGAAAAAAATGCTGCGAATTTCGCAGGGAAAAAAAATCGCCAGTGGGTGGGCGCCCTTATAGGAAATCAATTATGGGAGGGCAGGAGCCTCTTCAACACAGTATAGAGCCTCGTGTGGCGCAGAGTGTAAGCTCTCACCTACGACCTGAAGGTTGCGAGTTTGATCCCCACATGCGTCAGATAGCCGGCTCAAGGTTGACTCAGCCTTCCATCCTTCCGAGGTCGGTAAAATGAGAACCCAGCTTGGTGGGGGGTAATTAAAGGGGTTGTCCCGCGCCGAAACGGGGTTTTTTTTTTTTTCAACACCCCCCTGTTCGGCGCGAGACAACCCCGATGCAGGGACTTAAAAAAAAAACAGCACAGCGCTTACCTGAATCCCCGCGCTCCGGTGACTTCTATACTTACCGGTTGAAGATGGCCGCCGGGGTCTGCTCCCTCCGTGGACCGCAGCTCTTCTGTGCGGTCCATTGCCGATTCCAGCCTCCTGATTGGCTGGAATCGGCATGTGACGGGGCGGAGCTACACGGAGCCCCATAGAGAACAGCAAAAGACCCGGACTGCGCAAGCGCGTCTAATTTGGCCATTAGACGGCGAAAATTAGACGGCAACCATGGAAACGAGGACGCCAGCAACGGAACAGGTAAGTGAAAAACTTTTTATAACTTCTGTATGGCTCATAATTAATGCACAATGTACATTACAAAGTGCATTATTATGGCCATACAGAAGTGTATAGACCCACTTGCTGCCGCGGGACAACCCCTTTAAGTAATAATTATCTGAAAGCGCTGCATAATAAGTTGGCGCTATACAAATACCAAGATTTATTTATTTTATTTATTTAATTATAACAATTCTACAACAGGATGACTCTCAGATATTTTGAGGGAAGGATGCCATTTTGTTACGGGAAGGGGGTAATCTTTGGGTAATATAATTGCCCCTAACATGTTTGTGCTTCAAGAGATATCCTACAACTTCAATAATAAACTCAATTCTTCGGTGTAATCGCTTTATCTGTACAGATGTGTAGATAACAGTTTAATCATGTGGGATACTTGAGTACAAAGAAAACGCTATGAGCCGACTGAAGAGTCCAACCAATCAAATTAGAAAACATACTCAAAATCTGTTTAATGTCTGTAATGTAAGCTGGTGTTCTCTGTGCCAATGGCTGTAACAGTGTCGACCCACTCACATATATTCTCGTTAGGCTGTAATATGGGGATGGAATGGTGGTGGTGGGAGGGTCACATTGATATATACTTTTGGAGGGCCATTAAAAATGGGTGTTACCGGTGATGCCGAAATCATCACGCTGGATATTTGGAGGAAAGGATACCATTTTGTTGCAAGAAGTGGGAAATCTTTGGGCAATATATTTGCCCTAAGTATGTTTACCAATAATAAATTTGCTCTTCCGAAATACAAGGGTTTTCATAAATGTGGATCACCTAAAGTTTCCAGGCACCCTCCCCACGCCACATTCAGCCATCGAGAAGACCTTTAGACACCTGGCTGAGCTGCTATACATTTTTGTTACAAATTTCTTACTAGGTTAGGATGAAAGGGGAAAGATGGAAAGGAATAAGGCATAGCTACAAGATCAGACTACACATGGCTTGTTTGTAGTCTGTAACCATGGAGACACAATTATACATAGGCTGTGTACAGAGCTGTTTTAACCATTGGACAAATGGGGCTCCTGCATCGGCCCACTGGCAGCAAGTCCGCTTGACACCTGCACAGCTTGTAACTGTATCTGAATCCTCTGGACACAGAGAGAGTTGAGCACTAGGGAGGACCCGTCACCCACTTTTATTTAATTAGCTTTTTTTTCATGTCCCGTCAGCAGAGAAAAATCTTCATTACTGCACTTACTGCTGGACATATGACAGCCTGATTGCTCCTCTGATTTCTGGTCTCCAATGCATGCACCAAACTTTGAGACTGGAAGACAGGGGAGGAGTTGAATTGACAAGTGGTGCACTGTGTCCGGCAGAAAGGACACTGAGGGGTTTCTCTCTTGGCTGGAGTTTTTGGGCAGCAGAAAACATCAGTGGAGGACACCGGTTCCATGCTGAATAACCAGAACTTTAATTCAAAATGGTATGGGGTCTATAGTCTCTGGGATACCGGGGGCACACTGCATAAATGCAGTGCAAAATAATGGATAACTCTGTAGATGGCTTTTCTTAAGTTGATCTAGTGCAGAACAAGCTGGTGAGAACACGTCACACAGATTTGACCACCTAGTGGGGCAGAGGGAGAGGAGTTAATGTCGCTGACGCCAGACAGAAGGCCACTGGCAGAACTGCTGATGTCAGTACTCAGTTTGCAAAAAAAAAATCCCATGGTGGGCAATGCAAGCTCCGGTCACTTGTTGTACGGCCTGAGTCGCCACAGCAGAGCCAGATGCCCTGTAGAGAAGTTGCTATCACATCTCACTCGTGAAGCACACTAGTTGGCCCCAAAGAAGGAAGCATGCAACACTTTCCATTGGCGCCCGCAGCTCCACTACTCCCCCTTATAGTGACCAATAACCAAATCAATAAAATACTCTCCTACAGCAGAAAGAGAGGTTAAAACATGTATGGGGGTAGGCAAAGGGGTTTGTTAAAACATTCGACCTCCTTACACATTATGGTCATCCCTCATATGGACATAAATGAGAGGCTCGCTGCTTTCTTTTGAGGGGCAATCCTAATGAGATTACAAACTACAAAAACAGGTGCTACGGAATAGCAGAAGTGTCTCTAATAGGATTAGATGTATAGTACACAGTGTAATAGCAGTAACCTTACAATGGGGAAATCCTGCAGAGTAAGCACCGGGCAGGTCAGGCTTCTGCTCTCCAGTCTCCCAGCCATTTCCACCATCTTCATTCTCTACATCTTGGCAAGACTACAAAGGATGGAGCTCCTCTGTGGTGTGACAGGAAGAGTCTGTCTACTAATCCCGTCACTGACACTCCCAGCACCGGGGGAAGTTGCTGAAGATCATATGAGCCGGCATATCAAAGGGCTGTCATTACTTCATTAGCGGCAAGAATCTATGCCTAAAATTATCTCCTCATGAGGAAGCCCAGGATTCTTCACTCATGGTTGCTCATTTACCGCATCCCAGGTCCTTCCATTTCCAAACTGGAAAGGATCAAGATCTTTTAAGACCTCCTGGACGAAAATTATGGGAGGACTTGTAATAATCTTTTTCTGCTACATATTAAAACTTTTTTATTGTTTTTCTAATATTGTCACACGAACACAAGTTTGCGAAGTTTAGACAGCTTCCTGTAGGTCTTCTGCTATTACCTGGGGGTTCTTTCTTAGACCTTTCAGGATTGCCCCTTGTGCTCCTATGGAGACTAGCAACAGACCTGAATGTTCTCCATTTGTAGATAATGTATCTAAGCACAGTTTGATGTATACCCAGGTCTTTAGCAATGTGTTTGTAGCATTTTCCAGCTTCTGATGTAAATGACTCATAAATCTGTCGGCTTGGTGTGGTCACGCCCACTTCAGACAAGTCCCTCCCAGTTTTCAAAAAAGTGCCAGGAAAGAGAAAGGTTGCAAATTTTGCCCAAACAAGTATCTGATTTGCGCCACAAAGGTAGCCCTACGTCAGATAAAGTGTAAATAGGTGCTCAGCTGAAAGCCACACCAGCAATGGCTCTATATTGCATAGAAAATAGAAAACGTGAACACACAAATAATTCAAAATATTAAATTTTTTATCATTTAACTTCAGCAAAGTTTTAGGCCAGCGACTGCTTTTGAAACTAGATTGTGAGGCATCAAGGCACAGGCTGGGAAAAAGTGTTCCTGGTCCTAGGAACTGCTGGTCGCTATGGCCTGAAACGATGCATTTTCTGGGGTTGCACAATAAAAATGTTTATTTTTTGCATCATTATTTGTGGGTGCGAGCTTTCTAGTCCAAATAAGAAAAAAATCGTAGCATGTCCTATTCTTGTCCGAGTGCTGCCCAATGCTAGTTGTGCCCGAGAAGCTCAGACTGAAGAGGGATGTCACGGGTGGCTCTGCAATCTCTCCCAACAATGGTGGCAAACGTGTCCTACTCAGTTGCCACACAGTGGCACAAAATATATTAAATGATGAATGGTGGTTTGTCACGTGATGCCAGCACTTCATCCAGGGCCTCACGGGTCAATGGCGGAAATAATTTGACACGAGTCCTGGTGGCTTTTGATTTAGTAAACTGGAAGTGCACGGTTTTACTTAAACTTGAACTTTTCAGTTTAACAAAACAATGGCAGTCTTTCAGAAGCTTGGCAGAGCAAATGGGTATGCAGCAATATAACACTTTGCAATACGGTTACACTTAGATGAACACAGTTTTCTCTTCTACGCTCTCTCTATCTGTATTTGGAGGTTACACAGTATAAATTCCCACAGGCCTACTTATCTGTTGGGCTTACTGGAAGTTGGTTATGCAGTTATTAGAGTTGAGATTAAGATGGACCTCTTTACTATCCCTAGCTTTGACTTCACCGGGTTTTGTGTAGCTCACATCCAGATAACTGGATGTACAGCATTGTAGTATCGTGATAACTGGATACACAACATTGTAGTATTGTGGTAACTGGATGTACAGCATTGTAGTATCGTGATAACTGGATGCACCGCATTGTAGTATCATGATAACTGGATACACAACATTGTAGTATTGTGGTAACTGGATGTACAGCATTGTAGTATTGTGATAACTGGATACACAACATTGTAGTATCGTGATAACTGGATGTAGAGCATTGTAGAACCGTGATAACTGAATGCACCGCATTGTAGTATCGTGATAACTGGATACACAACATTGTAGTATCGTGATAACTGGATGTACAGCATTGTAGTATCGTGATAACTGGACATACAACATGCATTGTAGTATCATGATAACTGGATGCACAACATTGTAGTATCATGATAACTGGATGTACAGCATTGTAGTATCGTGATAACTGGACATACAACATGCATTGTAGTATCGTGATAACTGGATACACAACATTGTAGTATCATGATAACTGGATGTACAGCATTGTAGTATCGTGATAACTGGACATACAACATGCATTGTAGTATCATGATAACTGGATGCACCGCATTGTAGTATCGTGATAACTGGATGTACGGCATTGTAGTATCGTGATAACTGGATACACAACATTGTAGTATCGTGATAACTGGATGTACAGCATTGAAGTATCGTGATAACTGGATGCACCGCATTGTAGTATCGTGATAAAGGGTTGTACAGCATTTGCTGCATCTGTACATTGTATTTGAGGAGTCAGTGCTCCTAAACCACCTAAGGCCAATTCCATGGAAGCCTCCGGCCTTCCGGCATGATGCTGGTGAGTGGGAGGAAGCCTGAGAAGCCAGAGGAAACCCGCAGGGATACCAGGAGGACTACAGATTTGTACACTCAAGAAGACTGAATCCAAGCCAAGTGCTGCAGGGTGATACTAATCTCTTCTACAGAAAGAAAGTTTAATCGCTGCTTAAGGAAACGTTCTGCAACTTCTGAAAATACTTCATATTTTAATTTCTCACCATTTTCAAGATCCCTGCTTGCTGCCAATGCTACAGTACTATGTCCTGATATGCACGCAAATCTGCTTCATCAAACCTCGTTCGCTGCGTAAATACGTTAAACCACCTTACAAACTGCTAAATTTCTGGGGAGGTTTTAATTCCATTTTTTAATTCATTATATGACCCCCAAAATCGTGCCATCAAAAAATGCAATTTGACCCACAAGCAACAAGCCCTCCTAAGGTTACATTGAGGGTACATTCACATGAACGTATTTGCTGTCTATATTACGTCTGGCCTCACCTGGACAGCAGCATAAACTCCTTTGATTTGCATTGGGGAATTCAGGGAAGTAATTTTATACACGTAAAAGAACGCAGCATTTCCTATTTTGGTCTGTATGGTTGTATGACGGACTGAAACGGCCAACTGAAGTCTATGGGAGCTCATAGGAACACAGTAAGGCTGGGGTCACATGGGTCGTATTCCCGGCGGAAATCTCGCGGTTTTGCGACAGCGAAAAACCGAGAGATTTCCACCAGGAAAGCGCAGCTTCAAAACCCGCGGCACTTAGCTGGGGTTTTGGAGAGGCTTGGCCGCATGCTTTTCTGGTTTTGACAAATCTCGTCCACATGACTGACTAATCCCGGGATTAGCAGCCGCAGGCAAATTTGCCGCAGCGAAATTTTGCACAGAATTTCCGCGGCAAATCCCCCCTGTGTAGACCCAGCCTAAATGTGCAGTTAATGCATATTCACTGCAACCACTCTATTCATATGAGCAAAGGTCCTGGAACGTACTAGGCACTGCAGAGAGTTCTCCTTTCCCCCCAGCAAGATCCTGCACTTACTAGGCACTGCAAAAGGTGATCCCCCCCTCCAGCAAAGTCCTGGAGTTTACTAGGGACTGCAGAGGGTGCTCTCTTCCCCCAGCAAGGTCCTGGAGCTTACTACCCTGTTTCCCCGAAAATAAGACGCGTCATATTATTTTTTGCTCCCAAATATGCGCTACGTCTTATTTTCAGGGGCTGTCTTATTTCACCGCAGCAAATCCGTCTGTGGCCGCTAGTCCCTCAATTGGCCAGCTTTGTGGACGAAATTTCTCAGAAATCTCGTCCACATGGGACAGCAAATCTGTCACAGCAAAGCTGGGAGAAGCCAGCGTTGTGGTGCGGATTCACCGGCCACAGAAACGGAAAAGCGTGCAGCCAGGTCACTTCAAAACAAGCGGCTGAGTGCCGTGGGTTTTGAAGCAGCGCTTTCCCGGTGGAAATCTTGCTGTTTATCGCTGTGGCCAAACTTCGAGATTTCCGCTGGAAATACGCTCTCTGAGAATCCAGCCTTAAGAATCACACAGGGTGCCTGACTCACACACAGAGCCATAAAAATTAAGGGCTGTAAAGTAACGTACCTGTCTGCAGACAGAAGTTCCTGTACCACTTGTGAGCAGGGATGGTATTGCAGCTTCCGGCCACCAGGGGGAGCTCATCACAGCAGACATGTACAGCAGGAACAGAACGTACAGTATGGACTTTTCCAGCCAGCAAGGGGAGCTCACAACAGCACACTCGTACAGCACAGCAGGGACAGGATAACAGCAGACTGTCTGCAGATCTACATATACATCTGGAGGTAGGAGACAACGGGGATGGCAGTAGGGGACAGGCCTCTTGACTTGTCTGCACACTTTACTATGCCTTACTATCGGGGGGCGCCTTATATTTGGGGCTTCTGCAAATTTCAGGGGGTGTCTTATTTTCAGGGGGTGCCTTATTTTCGGGGAAACACGGTAGGGACTGCAGAGGGTGCTCCCACCCCTCAGCAAGGTCCTGCACTTATTAGGGAGCGGCTTGGCCGCATGTTTTTCTGTTTTTGACAAATCTCGTCCACATGGCTGGCTAATCCCAGAATTAGCAGCCGCAGCGAAATTTTTGCACAGAATTTCCGTGGGAAATACGCCCTGTGTAGACCCAGCCTAAATATGCAGTTAATGCATATTCACTGCAATCACTCTATTCAGATGAGCAAAGGTCCTGGGACGTACTAGGCACTGCAGAGAGTTCTCCCTCCCCCAGCAAGGTCCTGCATCTACTAGGGATTGCAGAGGGTGCTCCCTTTACCCAGCAAGATCCTGCACTTACAGGGCACTGCAAAAGGTGCTCCCCCCTCCAGCAAAGTCCTGGAGTTTACTAGGGACTGCAGAGGGTGCTCCCCTCCCCCAGCAAGGTCCTGGTGCTTACTAGGGACTGCAGAGGGTGCTACCTTCCCCCAGCAATGTTCTGCACTTACTAGGGACTGGAGAGAGCTGGGTGCTGCAGAGCAGGCAGAGGGAGTGCTGAGCCTGCAAGAAAAGGATCTGAGCAGTACCTGTGAACTAAGGAGGGGTTATATGCTAAGGAGAACACAGAGGAGATGCCAGCAGCAATACCAGTAGGCACAGTACAGAGGCACTAAACAGAAGAAAGGCTGAGCATCAAGGATGGAGAGATAGTGGTGCATGCAAGGGCTGCTGGAATACATAAGAGAAGAGGCTGCTGTTACATAACTAAAGAGACTGTGCCTTTGAAAAGTTGCAGCAACTTAGGAACAGAAGTCCCTGGATTAATAAGGTTTTTTTCCCCAGACATTGTAGAGAGGCCAACCATCTGTGATGGAGAGAGAACACATGAAACTGCACAATCAATCGGATCAAGTTATAAAGGCGGGCAATGAGAATTATTTTGTCAAATTGTAAGTGAGGTTGGCCTCTATACAGCCGAAAGTGTGCACACACAAATAGCCCGTTAGGGAATACGTAGGCCTGCCAGTCACATAACATTATTCTGTGGGACACTAGTAAATTCTTGGCTCAAATACCTGATGAAGGAACTGAGACTTGACAGTAAATGAGCCTGAGGCTTTCATGAACTTGTCTTTGAGTATTTACAAATTCACTACTTATGGACGGTTCTTTGGTCATTTACGGACTGTTTGTGGCAAGCTGCAATTATTGGTTTCCAGTTGCTGCTAAAATACCATTTATCATAGCTCTAGTGTATTGCGGATACTGTAATTAATAACTGTCATACTATATAATGTATTTGCTAGCTGCTAGTCAGGTATGTGTAACGGAAACATATAATTCACGTGTTTTCTTAACGGTTTCCGAAAACCTCATAACCAATTTTGTTTTGCCATTTATTAGTTATAATAAAATTCTCTATTTTTTGTGACTTTGATGTCAACTTCGTATGCGGATACCTGTGACACCTGACAGCTACCGCAACACCTTGATGCAAATACTAAACATTTATGGCTGTCAGAACGTAGTTATGCAAGTGGTCCAAATTGCCTGCATTATTAAAGCCCATGTGTCTAATGATAGGGTTAATTGTATGCTATTAGCATGGTAACGAGCCCCCTCCCACAGTCATTACAGGTTCCCTGTGGAATTGCAGGCCTTGTTGTGTGCACGTCAATCAGGCCGTGTCTCCAGCCCTATCAGCCACCACATCTCTGCAGTCAGTAGCTGCCCTCCTCTCTCATTCCTACTTAATTGGTGTGAAACTGGAGCGAGTCCTCAGGTGATAATGTGTCTGCATTTACTGCTTGACTGATCCGCCCAGGATCTTCCATTCCAGCTTCATTAAATGCCCACTCTTGGCCGTTGGTCGGAGCCCCTGGCTGTGAGTGTCAGGCTTGGTTTCCTGAGTTCTAGACACACAGCGCAGCACGTTGCAGGTATCAGCTCTGAGAATATGTAGGGTTATATACAGGTGAAGGCTATCTCCAGCTACATGGGCATTGCCTTCTTAATATCCGGGACTAAATAAGTGGACAACAAGCCAAAGAAGTATTGTTCTATCTTCCTTATTTGCATATATTTCCCAGAAGAGCATGCATGGCCTTATAAGTCTCCTCACTCACCTTCTAGATGCTCTCTTTAAGGAGTGATGATACCCCTCTTAACTCACGTCACAGGCCTCTCACCAGCCAAGCCATAATCCTACTGCACACTGATAAAGGGCAAAACCCCAAAGCAGCTGTCTGTGTATGGATTCTGGCTTGGTTTTTAATTCCTAATCACTGTTTTAAAGACCTGTTTAAAGGGTCTGTCATTGATTTGAAGGAATGCTGCCAACCAATAGGTGGCGCTGCAGAGGTATTGCTCCATCTTCCTTATTTGCATATATTTCCCAGAGGAGCATGCATGGCCTTGAAGTCTTCTCACTCACCTTCTAGGTGTTCTTCTTAAGGAGAGACGATACCCCTCAGGGCCTCAACTATGATGCTTCATTCATAGAATAAAGGGGGGGAAAGACCTTATGGGCCCCCTACGGCTCCAGGAACTAAGCATGAGTGCATCCTCTACACCCATTATAGTTACACCTCTGAGGCTAGCCTGATGGATAGAACTGTCTTGAAGGAGTGCGACAACCACCATATAAAATTTTCATAATCTTTGACTTTAATTAGAAGTTAATTCATGCGCACTCTATTTTTCTGCACATCCACTAAATGGCTGGACCACAACAGGACATGCTACAGTTTTGTTTTTTTTAAACACAGAGTATCGGTCCCTATAAAAAAAAAGAACAGTCCTATTGGCGTCCGTGTGCTGTGCATGTGCAGTCATTTGAACACACAGACAGCACACAGATGAGAATTATGCCTCATATGAATAAGCCTCTAGGATATTACTTCTAAATGCGCATTAACCAATTAACAAAATCCGAAGAACATGCAAGACCCCATTTACACTGACAGATGATCGCTCAAAACTCGCTTAAATGACAGTTTGAGTGACAGTTTTGAGCGATCATCTTTGCATAGTCTATAGTTGCTAAGTAGCAACTTAAGGATCGGGACACTGCCGCTATCGCTCGGCTAACAATACAGCTGTTTTGCATAAGCAAACAACTGTATTGTTCTCCACAATTAAAGTTTGCATCCCGCTGTGAACTACCAGCGGGATGCGAGCTGAAAGAATCTTATCAGTGCTGCCGACTGTGATAACAGCCTGCACCGCTGATAAGAGTTAATCGCTCACTTCCAGAAAACTAGAATTGAGCAAGGAATGACTCGGGCATGAAAACTGCACGATGTCCGTGCATTTAGACCCAACGATTCTCGCTCAAAAGACGTCTTTGAGCGAATCTTGAGCGAGAATCATTGGGTCTAAATGGGCCTTAAGCCAGATGTGCATGGGGTTTGTATAAAATGGTTTTGGGAGCCTACCACGCTCTACATGGTGGGTGTCGGCCATCTTTCACAGCTGACACCCACCATCAACAGCCGCAATCGGAGATAACGCTGATCATAGGTGTTAGAGGCATTTAATCGTCCCGGATTGAAATGTCCCAAGCAGCCTCCCTGCAATGAGATTATGAGGTGCTGTTTGGGTGTCAGGGCAGAGTGGGGCCTAAATACCTCCGGGGCTGCCATGAACATTTGTCTGTCAAAATAAAGTATAATGCAATACTATAGCATTGCAGTATACTATATAAGCCATCAAACTATTGCAAGTTCAAGTCCCCTTACGACTAACAGAAACGTAAGAACAAGTACAGCTATTTTTTTAATAATTACAAAAATTAATATGAAAAGTTTTTTTAAAAACTTTTGCCATGTTTATAATGAAAAAAAATTAAAACAAGGAAAAAATAAACGTAAATAGTATCACTGCATCTATAAAAGTCTGATCTATTAAAATAATGCATTATTTACACGGCACCATGAATGGCATCAGACAAAAAATGCGATCAAAAGTTTAAAAAGTATATGGAAACTAGTAGAAACCGCGGGTCTTCACACAACTACATCAATGGAGAAATACAAAATGTTATATTCTTAAAAATTATTTTTTAAAAGTAGTAAAACAAAAAAACACTATAAATTTGGTAATATCATGATTGGGGGAGATCAATGGGGTTGTAACTGGGGATTACACAGGGTAGCTTTCTGAAGAAGAACCGGGAACGGTCAATTTTGTTTGTCTACTGAACACTCTTGAACTCCGATGCAAATAAACAGTCTTTGTACAAACAATAAATGATAGTGGTGCAGCAGGGAGGACTCATGGGATATTCGGATCACTCACAGTCCAAGTTATCTGTGAATTTCCTTTTCTGGCAAACACTCTCTCTCTACCGGCAAACACTCACTCTCTCTTCTTCCCACTGTCTAGTGGTTGATCCTTCCTTCAGCGTTCAACAGAAGCGCCAAAGTGTCCTGAATAGTATGGGCCCAGGTTGAGAACGGGGAAGTCGCTCGGCCTTCACACACAGACTGACTCGCTCCTCTCAGGCTCTCTCCAGACTCTCACACGTACTCCCCTACATTGCATTCAGCAAAGACATATATGAAACAACATCCTGTGACTACAATTGACACACTAAACAATACATTTTCCAGACAGGACAGAACATACCAGACATTAACACTTCCGGTCCTGCAGCCATGCAATACACATAAATCAAATTCCACAAACAAGACAATGACAAGACACTGGCACGAGACAGACATAGAACATTATGGAGAGGCCCTACTAACTCTGGGCCACTACACAACTCTGTGTCTCTACCAACATGACCAAGCACCATGTTATACAACACTCAATGTTGAGGCTTGCTTTGAGGAGTAGAACATCTGCAAACTTAATTGGTCAGCCCAAAGTCTGGATCTCAATCCTATCCTGCATCTTTGGAATGAACTAGAACGCCATGTCCATGCACACCCAACACGCCCGTCATCCCCCACATCACTATCTGAAGCTCTCCTTAAGGAATGGAGGAAAATCCCTCCATACATCTATAAGAACTTGGTGTGAAGCAGCTAAGGAGGGTTACTGCAGTCATTGAGCTCAAAGGCAGCTCAACACTGTATTGAAGAATGTGAACAACATTGAGTGTCTTTGCCTTCTATGTGTGTCCAATACTTTTATCAATATGGTGTAACTATGATTGTGAGTTCACATGTAGCTGATTTGCTGCTGATTTTGTCTCCGATTTTGATGCAGATCTGCAGAAGATTTACCCCTTGAATGCAGTTGAAAGGATGAAATCTGCTTCAGATCCACACCAAAATTGGTGACAAAATCCATAGCAAACCAGCTAGATGTGAACATACCCCAAACCGACAGGAGAAAAGGTCTGAAGATGTTATAATTCCTCAGTCTACTAGGAAGTTGCTCTGTGTATTTCCGCCCTGTACTGGAGAACTCGGTGGGTCTGGAGATCGGTACGACGGAGAGGTGATGTCATGAGACGCTTATCATAAGTATCACCCTGCTGGATGTGACGCCATGAAGGATCGCTTCAGAAATGACTGCCTTGAGGAATTCTGTGATCACAAGCAGAACAGCATAAAAGACCAGCTGGACCCTCATCCAGCCCGGTGCTCACTGCTGGGAGAGGCATTCTTCAAGATGGGGTGGGAGAGTCAGTATAGTAAATCAGGCCATGGTGATCAATCATATACTGTAGTAGATATAGTAGAAGGGCATTTATCACACTACAGATATCTATTTAAGATGCAACTTGTATTACATTTTTTTCTTTGGGGGAGGGGGGGTAGAAAAGTCCCTCAGAAAATCTTCCATTGTTTCCGAGTTTTGTTCTTACGGCGTTCACTGTTCAGTAAGAATAACAGGATGTACAAAGTGTATAGAGATTTCTTTCTAGATTATTTTTTACTACTTTTCCACAATAAAAACACATTTTTAACCCATTCCCGCTCCAGGGGGCGCAAGTTTACATCCTGGCAGTGGGGTACTTCCCACAACAGGGCGTACATTTCCGTCCTGTGGATAGGGTGCGATCATAAGAGATCGTGCGCTATCCGGCGACCCCTGCTGTTAACACCTTCCCTGTTGTGATCTATGTAGATCTCGGCATGTGAACTGTTCACAGAGGGAGCTCTCTCCCTCTGTGATCTCATCAGGCTCTCGCGATATTATTGCGGAGAGCCCGACAGGTTACCATAGCAACAGGTCGCCAGATACCGGCATCCTGTATTGCCTGTGCTTCTGATTGCTGTAACAAGCGATAAGACATTGCAAGAGAAAAGTCCTGCACTGCCTTATCATAGTGATCATTGGGGCTATGATGTAAGTCCCCCAAAGGGACACAAATGATGTAAAAAAAAAAAAAAAGGAAAAAAATAATGTACAAAAAAGAAAAATGTAAAAAAAAAAAATGTTAAGGCTAGGGTCACACAGGGCGGATTTGTTGTGATTTTGCTGCGGTTTTGACGCAGAAGAACTGCTTCTGCGGCAAAACCGCTTCAACGGTTAATTTGGGCTTGCGGATTTTGCTGCAGATTTTCGTGCGCTTTTTTACTTTTGTTGCGTATTTGTCGCGTATTTGGTGCGGTTTTGGCTGCGTCCATAGAGGTCTATGGACAAAAAAGCGCTGCGGAAACGACCAAAGAATGAACATGCTGCATCTTTTAAAACCGCAACGCAGTTGCATTTCCGCACTGCGGCTGTACGGAAAAAATCCATCTTGTGAGAACAGCTTTTTGGCAAATCTCATTTGTGCTGCATTGCACTGCAACCGCAGCGGTTTTGCTGCAGTGCGGATATGCAACGGCAATCCGCGGCAAAACCGCGGCAAATCCGCCCTGTGTGACCCCAGCCTTAAGAAAACCTTTTTTTGTGCTTTTTCTCATATTAGCATAAATAAAATAAAATCCCACATATTTGGTATCGTCATGCCTGTAACGAAGCGTACAATAAGTTGAAAATGCTTTTTATCCTGCCGGGCAAAAAGTGTAAAAAACACGCTACAAACTGAGGCCAAATGCTAATTTTTAGCATTCTGCCTCCCAAAAATGCAACAAAATTATCAAAAGAGTCATATGTACCCCAAAATAGTACCACTAAAAACTACAGCTCGTCTTGCAAAAAATAAGCCCTCACAAGGCTTCGGCCATAGAAAAATAAAAACATTATAAGACTTTAAAAAGCCAAAAAAGGGTTTTTATTGCAGAAAAGTGGAAAAACCTAAAAAAATATAAGAATTTTGGTATCGTTGTAATCGTACCGGCCCACAGAAAAAATGTATTGTATGATTTCTGCTGCATGATAAATGCAGTATAAAAAAAACTAAAATCTATGGCAGAATGGATGCGTTTTCTCTCCCTGCGATCATAAAAAAAATAAAAAAAGTTTTACAATATAGTCTATGTACCCAAAAGTGGCACCGATAAAAACTACAGTTCGCCACACAAAAAACAAGCCCTTATTTGGCCGTGTCGACGGAAAAATAAAAAAGTTATGGCTTTTGAAAAATACGTCCTTAAGCCCAAAATAGGCCATGTCGTTAAGGGGTTAAGGAAAAACAATTGAATGTGTTTCGTCGCTTCCTAAGATGGCTTGCATTGTGACATTTCTGATGACGGAGCTCTCTGTTTTCGGCTAGTTTTTCTTTTTACCAGTTTACGGTACATGGGACTTTTGGATTACTTTTTATTCTGTTATTTGGGAGGCGAACAAAAGAAAAATAACAATTCAGGCCAGGGGTGTAACTAAAGGCTCAGGGGCCCTGATGCAAAACGGGAGCTGGGCCCCCCCTCTATCTGTATCTGTACCCGTACCCATACCTAAACCATGCTGCACAGAGACATAACTTGAAGCTTCTGGGCCCCAATGCAAAACCTGTAACAGGGCCCCCAACTATAATGCTTTACTCATAGTACTGGGCTCCCTATATGGAGAAGAGAGGCCTTATGGGCCCCCTAAGGCTCCTGGGCCCGGGTGCAACCGCATCCCCTGCATCCTCTATAGTTACGCCCCTGATTCTGGCGTTAGTGTTTAACCTAATTTTAGTGTTCACCAGGTGGGATGAATAACTAAATCGTCTCATTCTCTGGCTTGTTGTGAGGGCAGTAACACCTGTCATGTGCTGCTTTAACATTTTCTTTTAGTTTTCATCCATTGAAGAGGCTGTTGGGGGGGGGGGGGGATTATTCCGATTGCCAGTTTGGAGTCAGGAAGGAATTCTACCTCATTGAGTTTTTTTGCCTTCCTCTGAAATAACATTAGGCTGAACTGGATGGACATATGTCTTTTTTCAGCCATACTTACCCGTGTTTCCCCGAAAATAAGACAGTGTCTTATATTAATTTTTGTTCAAAAAGGTTTAACTTTTTTACATATATAGCTGCCTGGACACTATTTAAATTGACTTTTTAAATTAACTGTTAGCAGGGCTTAATTTTGGAGTAGGGCTTATATTTCAAGCTTCCTCAAAAAGCCTGAAAAATAATTTTGCATCCTCAAAAATTCCGGAAAATCATGCTATGTCTTATTTTCAGGGTATGTCTTATTTTCAGGGAAACAGGGTACTATGTTACAATAAAACACTTCTGTGAGCCCCTTATTTCCAGCTGTGCGTTATTTTCCAGCATAACTATACAACTCAGCAAATATTATAACTTTACCTGTGAAACTTAGAACTACAACCCCCAGCATGTTCTGGCATGCCAAGGGTTACAGTTTACAACAGATGGAGACCTACATGCTAGCAACTATTAATGCAGAAGTCAAGCAATAGAACAATACAAATAGAAAATGACTATATGCTGCTCCCTGTTGGTCAGACATGGTATTGCAAGAGATTACACTTTAGTGGGAACATACCAGTAAATTCCAGACCCCTTTGAGTTCAGATTAAAATCATTATATTATTTGCCTACCCACAATGCCACGAATGACTGTTTCAGCAAAGATCTTGCACTATTCTTTCTAAACCTTGTAGGTCATGGATAGAATGTCAGAGCTGCAGTAAGGATCGACATTTGGAAAAATGGTCAATAGCTTCTTCAGATAATTTATTACATCCCAAACTTTGTTAAAACCTCAATAAAGTGTTGGCCAAGTGTAAAATATACATATTATTAGTCAAGAACCCACAGCCTTTACTTCACCTGGTACAGAGCAGGTTTTATGATGCTCCCCCTGCAACTACCGAACGTCCTTCGCCATACACATCCCATACGTGTTACCATCTTCCTCCATACCATTTCCTCTTCCAGGTCCTTGGGGGTCACCGAGAACTATGAGGGCTTCAGCATATGGTCCACTGCATGAGTGATAATCTGTTCATATTAAATGTAACATCACTGTGTCTCTGTAATAACATCCAAGATGTTACAAGTCATAATTATCCCCAAAAACAAAGCTGTAAGCTCATAATTAAAGAGTTGGATCAAGGTCTATGGAGGCCCCTTGTCCAAGGTCAAGGTCTATAGAGGGTCCTTGTCCAAGGACAAGGCCTATGGAGACCCCTTGTCCAAGGTCAAGGTCTACGGAGGGCCCTTGACCAAGGACAAGGTCTATGGAGACCCCCTTCTCCAAGGTCAAGGTCTCTGGAGGGGCCTTGTCCAAGGTCAAGGCCTATTGAGGCCCCTTGCCCAAATGTGTTGGAGCCCCTTTATAACAGTAATGCTACCAAATATTAGATCACACAATGCCTAAATAATACAGCCATGTAGTGACCAATGCTAGTATACCTAATGCTGTAATACCATGCCAGATGAAAGTACCGCACAATGTCTATATGATGCAGGAATAATATTATTGCCTTACAGTTTAAGGGGTTTTCTAGCTTTACGTAGCATAAACATCAAATGTAGAAATAATAATGTGATTGCTGATTTTGCACTATTGCGGCTTTGCCCCAACTGGTTACACTTACCGTATTTTTCTCTCTATGAGACGCACCGGACGATAAGACGCATCACAGTTTTAGAGCAGGAAAATAGGGAAAAAACATTTTGAACTCACCCAGGGACAGCGCAGGGTTAGTGCCGGGCGATGGAGCAGAAGAAGCAGCAGAGGTCTGAAAAACCGCAGCTCCGTGTCACAGCGGCTCTTGTGTGCAGCAGGAGAAAGGGGAGAAGCCGTTTGGTGGAGGCGGAAAGCAGTAGCAGTTGTCGCCGGCGCTCGCCACCAATCAGCAGTATGTATGGGCTGCAGTGGGGAGGAGAGAAAATTGCTAACTGACCACACATTTGTTCGTGCGATCGCAAGTTTAACGCGCGATCACGCTAACTAAATCATAGTCGCGCATTTTAAAAAATGTGGATCACAAATGAGTTTCGGCACATTCGCTCTATAAAACGCAGCAACTTTTTTCCTGAGCTTTGGAGGGAAAAAAGTGCGTCTTGGGGTGGACACCCACTGGCGTTTTTATTTCTTGCGCTAAGAAAGAGAGTGGAAACACGATATCGCCAGCGTTTTCAATGGGGTCAGCAGCAGCAGCGCTAGCTAGCCCCATTGAAAACATAGGGAGAATATCGGTGATTTCTGCCACAGCTGTGACAGCTGTGGCAGGAGTTTCCTTCATCCCCGTGGGGACCGCGAAAATGAAGGAATCCTCTGCCACAGTTGTGATAGCTGTGGCAGAAGTCCAGGATGCTATCCCATTGCTATCAATGGGTCGGCGCTGCTGCCGGCCCCATTGAAAGCAGTGGTTTTTAGGCAACCCCCACAGCATGGTTTTCGGGGAAGGGCTTGAAATATAAGCCTTTCCCTGACAATCATCCCTAGCTGGTAAAAAAAGCCTAAAAAAATCTTTACTCACCCCTCCGCCACTCAGACGCGTCCTCCGGCTGGCTTCCCTGCACTGCTGTCCAGCACTTTCAGCAGGCGGAGATTTAAAAATCCCTGCCTCCTGAAATGGCTGTGCTGATTGACTGAGCGCTCAGCCAATTACAGGCAGCGCTTAGCTATTCATCAATGAATAGCTAAGCGCTGCCTGTAATTGGCTGAGCGCTCAGTCAATCAGCACATACTGACATATAGTGCTTACATAATACTGGCATATAGTGCTTACATCATACTGACATATAGTGCTAACATAGTGCTTTATAACCCTTATATGACTATACTATGTCAGCACTCTAAGGCAGTATTATGTAAGCACTGTATAATGGTATTATATAAGCGCCATATGACAGTAACATGTTAGATCTATACAAATGTATTATGTAAACAATGAGTGGTGGCACTATGTGAACACTATATAGTACATACTACATAGTACATACTATTTTGTAATCTTTACATGACTATACGCGTATGTAATACATAGTGCTTACATAATACTTTTGTATCGTGCTAACATAGCACTGTCAAATGGTGCTTATGTAATGCCATCATATAGTGCTTCCATAATACTGTCATGTGGGGCTGACATAGTACAGTCATATAAAGTTTACATAATACTGCATATGTCCTATATAGTGCTTACATAGTGCCATCATTCAGTGCTTACATAATACCTTTGTATTGTGCTTGCATAATATTTTCAAATGGTGCTTGTATAATAATTTCATATACTGCTAATATGTATGTAATATATAGTGTTTGCATAATACTGCCACGCAGTGTTTACATAATATCATCATTT
Organism: Eleutherodactylus coqui; assembly: GCF_035609145.1. Lineage (NCBI taxonomy): Eukaryota > Metazoa > Chordata > Amphibia > Anura > Eleutherodactylidae > Eleutherodactylus > Eleutherodactylus coqui. The sequence goes on from NC_089843.1 coordinate 47,915,159, forward strand.
GGTTCTTACATAATACTGGCATATAGTGCTTTCATAATACTGGCATATAGTGCTGACATAGGATTTTGTAAGCTTTATATGACTGTTCCATGTAAGCACTCTATGGCAGTATTATATAAGCACTATATGATGGTATTATATAAGCACCATATGACAGTATTATGTTAGCACAGTACAATGGTATTATGTATGCACTGAATGGTCGCACTATGTGAACACTATATATTACATACGTAGTATTTTGTACCCTTTACATGACTGTACTATGTATGTACTATATAGTGTTTACATAACACCTTTGTATTGTTCGTAAATAGTACTGTCATATGGTGCTTATAAGATACCATCATATACTGCTAATATAATACTATGTATGTAATATACAGTGTTTGTATAATACTGTCACACAGTGCATATATAATATTGTTATATGGTTCTTACATAATACTGTCATATAGTGCTTATATAATATCTCTATAACCATACTATGCCAAAAAATAACATTGCTATATGATGCAGTATAATAGTGCTATACAGCTTACTATAGCGGATGTCATGACAACTTTGTAACATGGAAAGTCAATATTGAGTACCTTACGGTATGATAGTGCGCTAAAGGTCATTACCTCTTATAATACAGCCCTGTATATTTGTTTTTTGGATTCCCTTTATATTAACCATTACGACTCTTCCCTGAAAGCCCAATTCTTGTCCGGAGTAAGAAGTTCTCCTGCTCTCAACACTTCATTGTCCAGCAGGAGGTCACCTCCTGGTAGCATCCCAGGTCAATCAGGGTCTGAACAATGGCTCCATCATTAACAGTACAAGGTGTTAAGGACGACTACTGAAATATTCTACTTTTTTAACTTAGGTCACCTTTATTCAACCCCAAGTTCTCACACGGTCTCTGTGAGCTCCTCAAGAACCTACTTTACTGACAAGATAATTGGTGGAGGTCATCGGAGGCTGATGTGTTGAAAATGCCCCATTGCCGGTAATATATGGCCAGGATAATGCTGTAGGACAGGTAAATGGCTTGTTGAAAAACATGTTGGGCCACTTTGTGTGTAAACAAGTACATAGAATATTGTGACCCAGGGCATCGATCATATTGTCACAGGTCAAGGGATGGTGGCGCAAGAGCCAAGATATGATGTAGCACATGGAGTATACAGAGCGTAAAGTGTTCATCGAAAACAAAGATATAAAGAAACAACTGAATGCCTAATGCCACGGGACGTACAGTTATGAAATACAGTAGTACCGCTATACAGTGCCATAGAACAGTGTAATGCAAATTAGTGTCTTATTATGAACACATAACAGTTCTATACAGTCAAAATAATAGTGCCATGTAATGTCCAAACAATACTCTACAGTTCAAAAAATACTACCGTCTGTAGTATATAAAATACTTAGACCATAAATAGGGAAAGATGGTGAAGACCCAAGGGCAACGAGATATAGACAAGTGTTTATATATATTTATATATATATAAAGGCGAAAGCCCTCACTGACTGACTCACTAACTGACTCGCCATTAATTTTCTAACTGCCCGGTGTCGTACACACCTGAAATTTGGCAGGAGCATTCTTTAGGTCCTACATAGGAAAAGTAAAGGGGTCACAACTTGATTCTTCAATTCAAAGTGCAAAAGTAAGTGCACCCCTATGTAATGTACCTAATCTAATTCTCTAAATTCCTGGTGTCGTACAAACATGAACTTTGGCACGACATTCTTTAGGTTCTAAATAGTAAAGGTTAAGGGGTCACAACTTGATTATTTAATGCTAAGTGCAAAAGTATTGGCACCCCTGTGTTATGTACCTAATCTAATTCATTAATTTCCCGGTGTCATATAAACATGAAATTTGGCATGACCATTCTTTACATCCTAAGTAGGAAAAGTAAAGGGGTCACAACTTGATTATTCAATTCTAAATGCAAAAGGAGGTGACCCACTATGTAATGTAACTTCCCGGTGTCGTTCAAATTCGAAATTTGGCACGATCATTCTTTAAATCCTAAATAGTAAAAGTAAAGGGGTCACAACTTGATTTTTCAATGCTAAGTGCAACAGTAAAGGCCCATTTAGACAGGACAAATATCGGGCAAAAGATGCCTGGCACTCGTCCCTGCACATACTAGCTCTCATGCTGCTGCACGGAAGCTAGTATGGCTGGCTCACAGCAGGGAGGATGCAGGAGATTTCTCTCCTCGTGCTCCCCCACCCCACTCCATTGATTAAATATAGCGGCTGTTAAGTACTGAACGGCTGCTATTTTCACTGAACAATGACCTTCAGCTCATCGTCCATCGTTTATGCTGCATAAGCGATGGACGATGAGCTGCTTGTTCAGTGTAAATAGCAGCCATTCAGTACTGAACGACCACTATGTTAAGTCAATGGAGAGGGGCAGGGTAGAGCGAGGAGAGAAATCTCCTGCAGCTTCCTGGCCCCCCTGCTGGCCGCTCTGTGAGCGAGCCAGCGATACTGGCTCCCGTACAACAGCATGCGAGCAAGTGTATGCGGGGACAAGTGTCGGCCATCGTTTGCCTGGCATTCGTTTCGTCTAAATCCCCCCTATGTTATGTAACTTCCTGGTGTCGTACAAATGTGAAATTTGTCAGGACCATTTCTTGGGTCCTAAATAGGAAAAGTAAAGGGGTTGCAACGTGATTATTTAATTCTAAGTGAAAAAGTAAGTGACCCCCTATGTAATGTAACTAATAACATACATCAGAACCACACAAACATGAAATTTGCCACAACCATTCTTTACGTCTTAAATAGGAAAAGTAAAGGGGTTGCAGTTTTTAATATTACAATTGAAATATTCTAATATTCGAAATTCTAAGCATGGAAAAATCTATGATATATGACATAATTCTTTCCTTAGAAGCCATAAAGCCTAGGTAAATGATTTGTATACTGAGGAGAATCTACCTCACCTCTATTTGTATATACTGAGGAGAATCTACCTCACCCCTGTGTGTATATACTGAGGAGAATCTATTGCTCCTCTATGTGCATATACTGAGGAGAATCTAAGTGACCTATGTGCATATACTGAGAAGAATCTACCTTTCCTCTATGTTTATATACTAAGGAGAATCTACATCACCTCTATGTGTATATACTGAGGACAATCTACCTCATCTCTATGTGTATATACTGAGGAGAATCTACCTCACCTCTATGTGTATATACTGAGGAGAATCTAAGTGACCTCTGTCACTTGGTCTGTGTGCATTTACTGAGCAGAAGAAAGTGGCCATGAACTGCAGGGATGGAGCATGCGTTTAAGACTAAGAAAGGGCTGCAACATCCAGTCTGGGAGTACATTTGAATAAAAAGGGCCGTTACTTTTAAAGGTAAAAAGTGAGGAGAGTGGGAGGTGTGGCACATTCTACAGAGGGACATCGGTACATGCAGTCTGAGGAGAATCTAATGCTTCTCTATTTATATACATATTGTATTCCTCGGTTTCTCTGAAGTAACCATAACTTCATAAAATTTTTAGTGTGAACAAAACAAACAGCTGTATCAAATTAACTCAGGCGAAGCCGGGTATATCAGCTAGTAGTAGTATATAGATATGGTGTGGTAGAACTTCCTTTAGCTGTTTGCAGCAGATAGAAATGTTGCAGAGCTGTTGTTAGTCTTTCCTTCAATTTGTTGCCCTAGCCCTAAATACCCCTGGTCACGACTGAGTGGCTTGTCCATGTCTCCCATCTACCAACAATTTAGGGCACATGATCCGTCAGCCCCCTGACTCTATTATTGCCTCTGCCAAATTGCAACAAAAGTCCCAAGACTCCTAAATCAACCATTTATGGCTTCTGTACCCACTTGGGTAATTTCACCTTTCTTGTATAACCCTGGGAAACATCTTGCTCCAAACCATCTTCTTGACCCATTAAAATAATATTTTTCTTTACTCGGTTAGACTTGAGTAAACCCTGGAAGGAAATTTTGCACCTTTTTTGTGATGTAGAAATTTTGACTAGAACCATTAATGAGGTTACTGTGACTTTAAATGCCCCTTTCCCGTTAATGATGTCTTCCGTCTGAGGTTCCTTCTCACTTAAATGGGATTTGAGAGGAGCATTAGAGGCTGATTAGGACTAATCAACATCAATGGGAGATTTAGACTTTGGGCTTCCAGTTCACTTCAAAGACATGATTGGTTACTTAAAGTGAAGAGTGGGGGTTACTAGAGGGGAAGAAGTATTTCACCTGACCACAGTTAACCCTTTAGTAAGGAAGTATTCATGAGTCAGCAGAAGTGTCCACATGTCATATTACAGGATATCTCATTATATTAAGCATAGTAAAACCATAACGGCTTAATGAAAGTCCTAAATTGGTCAATAGGCACACAGATAATTTATCTAATATGTCAGATGGGGGTATGTTATGCCAATATTCTTCCGGGTCAGAATAAGGCCTCCTGCACACAACTGTATTACAACTCCATGTTGTATTGAATAACAGGGCACACAAAGAGATGCATGGGAATTTACTATACCTCCCATATGCCTCTAGTTTCACAATATACATAGTTTTGTGCCCCTACTCGTTTGGGACCCTCTCATGTATCCGTTAGTCCTATTGATTTCCTTGGAGAGTGACTGTGAATAAGGTGACTGTGTGCACCAATTCTCTACTCAACACACGGCGACCAGGACTGGATTATAGGTAATGGTACACGGGGAACACGCCCAAGGTCATCACTTGCCACCACTCACCTTTGATGGCCATTTGATGATCCCGTCTAACTGAGAAGAGGTGGCCCTTTATGTATGAGTCTTTCTGTAGTGGCCCAGTACAAGCTTTCCTGGCCTCCTCCATAATGTCATACATGTAATGTCTTCCTTTGATGCGCTGTGCACAATGTCTTGTCATTCTGTTGTGTGTATTGCACAGCTGCAGTGTGTGATGGGTTAATGTCTGCAAAATATGAGCTGTCTGCCTGTGAATGTATCAATTCTATCCTGTCATGTGGTATGAAAGAAGGAATAAGATATACCTGCACTAGTATATCTTGTGAATTTATGCCTTGTACATTTTCAGTAATTTCCAGGCCCTGACCGTTCCTGGGGACCTGAGGTACTTAAACTGTCTGTGGATCATTTATTTACCCCATCGATGGTCATGCCGGGGAGGTACCGGAACGGTGGCGTCACACATGACAAATTCCTCTGCACCTGTTACCCTGTTTATTGGGCATCCCCATGCCGGGGATGTCCAGAAGAGGTTCCGCGCTGCCCTGGCCTTGGCTACATGTGTCCCTCCGGGAGGGAGCTTGGTAAGTGCCGCCGTGACAAGCCAGCACTTTACCCTCCCAGCTCCTCAACATATGTCATGTGTCCGGGGTTACCCTACGGGACACTGCATTTCTCCTAAAGGTCTATTCTCAAAATTGACCTTTATCACCTAGCGGTGAGACCCCAACCATTCAGACTTTTATCACCTATCCCATGGATCATGGATAGTTGATAAAAGTCAATTTTGGGAATACCCCTTTAAAGTCTACAGGTGCCCATGCACATTATAGCAAAGTCAGGTGAACCTGCTGATTTCAGTGAGACCACTTAGCCATCCTGTATCTACGGAGGTGTCCGACTCCTGACCTTTCTCTAACAGCAGATGTTAGAGAAAAGAAGGATGAGAAATGTTGAAGTTGTTCTCACAAGAGATAAATTGCCGTTGGAGGTGTCTTACAAAAAGTTGACTCTCCTCTCTAAACCAAACATGGATGTGTATGGGGTAGTTTGGAGAAAGTGCTGTCGGCGGAACAAGCATTTGACTGACAACGATCAGAGGGGTATACTGGTTTAAAATAAAAATGGAGGAGTTGAGCTAAATATAATGTCTTGTGTTTCTCTTTAGAAAACGTTGCCCTTACACCTATTTTTGGCCTTTTGCTACTCTGCACACACGTCTTCCTTCAACGGTGTGACAGTGTTCGGGTTGGCTACACCATTGATTTTTTTGTTGTTTTTTTAGTATACACCACCAAAATTAGCATTTTCATTCCTACAAACAGGAAGAAAACGTCTTACGAAAGCTCTTGTTTATAGACTTTAGCCTTTCAGCTAGTCCTCCACCCCATCTTTTTACTATTATTTTCCAAACTATGCTCACCTCAAGGGAGGTGCTGGCTTAGTTGGCTCTATAGCTCTCGTGGACCTAAATAGAGAAGATGGATGGTCAGGCAGATGGATGTGGAGCCATCTTGTCACATGGCTATTTGGCTTGGGTCTAGATCTGGAGGCAGCACTTGGGTGATCCCGGGTTTTACCCTTGACTCCTCCAGCAGGGATTTGTTTTTTTCTGTGGTGTCCCCAAGCCATTACTCACAGAAATAGTCTTGATAGTGTGACTGCTCATTCTACACAAGGTCAAGGCGCAGTACCTGATGGTGTGAACATAGACCTATCTGGAAAACTAGCAGTGGTCAAGACTTCACAATGGTAATCAAGCAATGGATCAGGGCAGGCAGCAGACAAATAGCATGGTCCAATAACGTAGCAGAGGTGAGGAGTACAGAAGACGGGATAACATAACACAGTCCAGGTCAGGGCACACAGCAGACAGAACGTAGACGAAATTAGGAGTACAGCAGTCAATGTAGTCAGAAGCAAGTCTTAACCAGAGAACATACAAACTGGTGCTTTGTCACAGCCAGAGTATAATCAAATTGATTAGACCTAATATAGCTAGAGTTATCAGGTGATTGGTGGGGGGGGGGGGGGATTGTGGAGCACACACTGGTCCTTTAAGTCACAGGGCACAAGGGCTACAAGCCAAAGCTAGAGACCAAGGAGCAGACAGGACGAGAATGAGGATAGCGACCAACTGCAGTCCCAGCAGCAGGTGATTGGGGGTGACAGTGGTGGTGGACTGTAACAACTATAAATACGTGTGACCACTATATGTGGCTGTGGTAGGGAATCAGGTGAGGTCAAAGTTACAGAGGTGGAATAAACCCGTCAGGCATATACTTTAATCCAGCCCTGGTCACAGACACATGTTAGTAGATGGCGCAACCTTCACACAAAAATTATTCCAACTGGTTGTCATCCCGGTTCTTCTTTATTGAGATACTTTAAAACAGAAAATATTAATGCATTTTTGGGACGCAGCCTCTTCTACAGAAATGACCGTTAAAAGCTTAGAGTACGTCTAGGATTTCTCCTGTCTGCACTGCACATCGTTGTTCGTCTGATCAGGAGCACAGACAGGAGAAATCCGAGGCAAATTCTGCGTTTTTTACAGTCCCTGAAACGCGTTAATATTGACGGCTTTTTATTTCCTAATAAAGAAGAACCAGGTTTACGACTAGTTAGGATAATTTTTGTGTGAGGGTTGCGCTTCTCAGGTCCACATTTTTTACATTTCCTACAGCCTATACGTTACGCTCTGTAGTATATGGTTGACACTGGTGGACAGGCGGCACCTCACCCTGCCTCCTAGAAAGGCAACTCAATCCTATAGGTGAAGGAGCTCCAACCCTATCTTTTCTTACCTTTCACGTGTTAGTAGATGACACTGAGCTGTAATCAATTTACCAAATTGAACCAACTAGATTCCTGTGCTTTGATTATCTGGGAACAATTCAGAACTGATGGTTAGTGCCATCTTGAGTATTGCCCACCATCTGTTCCAGTTCTATAATCCTTGACGTCTCAAGCACTCAGATCTTGACCAATATACAACATGAGGTGGTAAAACCTCCTATGGGAATGTGTAGAAGAGTTAATACATCATCATGTGTTGAATAAAGATTTGAAGCATTTCAATCCTTCTCAAGCTCTTAATGGCGAACTTTTTTAAGGAAGAGCATCAGGTCAATGGCAGTTCTTGCATGGAGGTGGTGGAGTTGTCACGTATTCTTTGAGATACTACTCTGACTCTGACCTTGTTATGGTGCCATAGAATTGTTGTTGTGGTAAATAAGAGATCTATTTCTATTTGAGATTGATTTTTACACAAAGCTGCATCACCCCATAAGTTCTAATCAAAATATAGTTCTAAGTTGCATTCTGTCATACAGATTAGTATGGATGACCTCAAAAGTAGAGTGATGACTATGTGTGGTATGGCCACAAGGTCTATACCACTCTACTGAAGTCAGGTCATCATTAGATTCTACAGTGACATAAATGCAGTTCGTTTTTGGGTAAGACCAAGCTCTTTTCACCATAATACCAACAATTGAAGCCATATTATGGTTGTCTTGAAACCGTCCTTACTGTGGGCAAATATGATGCGCATCATAATGAGCCGGCAGCTTATTTCTCTGCTCTCAATGGCACATTGTAAGCCTTACAAGCATTATTAGCTCTTCTTTTACTATAATCCCAACACTAATAAGAGGATCAAACACGATCACTAAATGCACATCACATAATCCTTAACAAGTTATACACACAGGACTAACACATTAGTTGTATAAACAGGACAACCTCTGACTTCATAATCATCTCAAACAATGTCACATTAATGTCTGCTCATAACAAATCTCACACACTGAAATTACACATAAAATCTGTATTCCTATATATAGGGGCAGTATTATAGTAGTTATATTCTTGTACATAGAGGCGGTATTATAGTAGTTGTATTCTTGTACATAGGAGGCTGTATTATAGTAGTTATATTCTTGTACATAGAGGGCGGTATTATAGTAGTTGTATTCTTGTACATAGAGGCAGTATTATAGTAGTTATATTCTTGTACATAGGGGGCAGTATTATAGTAGTTATATTCTTGTACATAGAGGCAGTATTATAGTAGTTATATTCTTGTACATAGGAGGCAGTATTATAGTAGTTATATTCTTGTACATAGGGGGCAGTATTATAGTAGTTATATTCTTGTATATAAGAGACAGTATTATAGTAGTTATATTCTTGTACATAGGGGACAGTATTATAGTAGTTATATTCTTGTACATAGGGGCAGTATTATAGTAGTTATATACTTGTACATAGGGGGCAGTATTATAGTAGTTATATTCTTGTACATAGGAGGCAGTATTATAGTAGTTATATTTTTGTACATAGGGGCAGTATTATAGTAGTTATATTCTTGTACATAGGGGGCAGTATTATAGTAGTTATATTCTTGTACATAGGGGGCAGTATTATAGTAGTTATATTCTTGTACATAGGGGACAGTATTATAGTAGTTATATTCTTGTACATAGGGGCAGTATTATAGTAGTTATATTCTTGTACATAGGGGGCAGTATTATAGTAGTTATATTCTTGTATAAAGGGGGCAGTATTATAGTAGTTATATTTTTGTACATAGGAGCAGTATTATTGTAGTTATATTCTTGCACATTGGGGGCAGTATCATAGTAGTTATATTCTTGTACATAGGAGCAGTATTATATTAGTTATATTCTTCTATAAAGGGGGCAGTATTATAGTAGTTATATTCTTTTACATAGGAGCAGTATTATAGTAGTTATATTCTTGTACATAGGGGACAGTATTATAGTAGTTATATTCTAGTACATAGGAGCAGTATTATAGTAGTTATATTCTTGTACATAGGAGCAGTATTATAGTAGTTATATTCTTGTATAAAGGGGGCAGTATTATAATAGTTATATTCTTGTACAAAGGGGGCAGTATAATAGTAGTTACATTCTTGTGCATAGGAGCAGTGTTATAGTAGTTATATACTTGTACATAGGGGGCAGTATTATAGTAGTTATATACTTGTACATAGGGGGCAGTATTATAGTAGTTATATTCTTGTACATAGGGGGCAGTATTATAGTAGTTATATTCTTGTACATAGGGGGCAAAATTATAGTAGTTATTGTTTGTACATAGGGAGCAGTATTACTGTGGTTATATTCTTGTGCATAGGGGGCAGTATCATAATCGCTTTGCTCTAGTTAATATTGGATAGTATCTTATAGACTGGGGAAGGTATCATACTAGTTGTTGTCCAGCTACTTAAGCACACTGTTTATTTACAATTGCAAATTTAAACTAATAGGCCGCCTGCAGACGGCCGGGTCGAATCAGGCTGCGAGAATTCTCGCAGCTGGACCCGACCCAAGCCTCTGCAGAGACCAGTGCGGCACTTACTTGCTCCCGCGACTCCGGCTCTTTGATGTGCCGGCGAATGTGCAGACCGGAGCCGGCGTCCGGGGAGTAACATTTTTGTGCGGGACTATGCGAGCCCTGCACAGACATAGAGCATGCCGCTATTTGTTTTCTGCGAGTGATTTCGCGCAGACAAATCACGGCCATCTGCCTAGGATTATGTTTTTTAACGCAATCCTATGGCAGTTTCCAGGGGCGGAAATTCTGCGGAATTTTTTGATAAACTTATATGATTTTTTTTCTTTGGAAAATAGAAGTTAGTAAAAGCTGTTTAGAAATTCTAACTAAAATTTTCACCTTAGTGTATCAGTGCCTCCATGTCCATGATGTATGTCAAATGAGAAATGCTTTGTCTACTTCACAAAACAAAAAGAAAAATTACCCCATTTCCCAAATTAGGTTCCATTTTTTAATGCTGTAGATAAGATGCTGATGGAGTATCACTTTGGGATTAATGTCTTAAGTGCAGCTATTATGTGGAGGGAAATGTTTCACTCAGGATGTGAAGAGCCTTGGGGCAGAGTGAGGAGACCTCTCTCGTAATACAAGTCCCCGACCGGCCTGGCCCGCGGCACTGATGAGAGCGCTGCACCTCTATCCATTTGTTTATGTTTTCTCATGGTGGCTAGAGTCAGACAAAAGGTTCCTGCGAGTATTTTGTCATGATCCCTCAGAGTTTTGTAAACCAGCTACACTATCACTTCCTAAAACATGGCCGTGCAACAACTGGTGGCCATATTAGCTGCTGTCTATCATTGGCTGGGAACCTTTTAAGTCATTAATCAGATGTTTTTTAAACACCAAAATTGGTTGAGGTTGAAGATCAGAGGATATATTACACCAAATGTATTCTGAAGACATATAGAGTGTACATATACCACCACATTCTGGAAAAGCTAGGAATATCCAATATCCTAAATCCCCCACTCTTACGTCTTCAAAGACGTGGCCATCGTGGCAGCCATATTGGGGTTGAAAGGCACAACAGGAAAAAAAGTTAGTTCCCTTTTTTCAATAGGTGGAAGTTTCAACACTTGGTCAACTGTCTACTAGATAAAAAAAGGTAAGGGCTCCACAGCGATATAGAGTTGTCCGAATCTGCGGTAAAAGATCATTATCAGGACTTCAATGTCCAAATTCCTGCCGTTTTTACAAGGTTACTTGAAATCTCCTTTACTTTTTGGAAAATCTTTTACAGTGGATAGCCAGTAATTTACTATCTTAGGGACCTTTCACACGGGATGGAATAGGCCGCATGACAGACCACAAGCTGCAGGCAACCTGTAGATTGTGATGCAGAAGTGAAAATGGCTTAAATCCTGCCTGCAATTCTGCATACAAATTCACAGTTGGACTCGCGGAGTTAAATTCCACAGCTGCGGATTTGGCTGCAGCCTGTGGTGTAATTCCGCCCCGTGTGAAAATTCCTTTTGGGCCCTTTTGCATGGATCGATTCTCGGCCCGATGTAATGAGCATGGATTGACAAAGGATGTTGATCGGTGCTCTTTATATGTTTTTTACATTGGCCAAGAATTATTATGATGATTCATCCCCATAGGCCGGCTGGACATCTCCCCATTCACACAAGAAATTGTACTGCCTTTACATACAACATTTTTAGGCTTTCTGAAAGGCAGCGATAGATGACAAAAGATAATTTGCTCATTTGTCCACTAATTGTTGTTCTTTTTCTACAGCCTGACGACTGGGCAAACATTCGTGCTTCATAATCAGGCTGCGTAAAATGGCATTTAAACTTGAAGAATACCCCTTAATATGGTTTTCCTCAGAATAGGTCATCAATAGTAAATTGGCAGGAGTCTGTTGCCTATGACCCCCACCCATCAGCTATTCTTCAGGTTTGTGAGTTAATTTCTGCAGGAAGCAGACAGCTCTGTTCCCACTATAGTGGTCCAACTTGGTATTGCAGGCAAAGTTCTCATTCACTTAAGTGGCCTGTAATACTAAGCCTGGCCACTGCAATGAGAACAGAGCTGTCTGCTTCTTGTAGAAATTAGCTCAGTGCATCGGCTCGGTGATTGGTAAGTGTCCCAGGTGACAGACCCCATCAATCTATTATTGATGACCTATCCTGAGGGTAAGCCATCAATAGTTTACAACTGAACAATCGCTTTAAGGAAAATTCTATATTCTATATAATGAAAAGTTCTACAACTTGTTATTACACGGTTTCCATTGCTGTCATTCAGTAGGTACCTTCATTATATCCTCCAGTTAAGAAACATCTTTCCTGCTTATGTGATGGAGAAACAGTTGCATGGCTCATTGCAGTTATGGTACATTTATGGACCTTTTACAAGGGACGGAATATTTCGCAACAGCGATGCCGAATATGCTGTTCCGGAATTCTGCACAAAAAACCACACTAATTGACAAAATTTGCATCTGTGCTGCGTCCTATTTCATCCTGTATGAAAATACCCTAAGGCCTCATTCACACAACCAGGGGCGTAACTATAGAAGGTACAGGGGATGCGGTTGCACCCAGGCCCAGGAGCCTTAGGGGGCCCATAAGTCCTCTCTTCTCCGTATAGGAAGCCCAGTACTATGAGTAAAGCCTTATAGTTGGGGTCCCTTTTACAGGTTTTGCATTGGGGCCCAGAAGCTTCAAGTTATGCCTCTGTGCAGCATGGTTTAGGTATGGGTACGGGTACAGATACAGATAGAGGGGGGGCCCCAGCTCCCGTTTTGCATCAGGGCCCCTGAGCCTTTAGTTACGGCCCTGCACACAACCATATATTCGTGGCTATTTAGCTGCGTCCAAAAATAGGGCAAAAATCGCGACCATCTGAAGCCTTGGATTCCAATGTATTCACTCAGATGAGCGATTTTTAGCTGCATAAAAAAATTGTGCCGTCAAAAATAGAACATCGTCCACCATTTTCGATCGCCGATTTTATACACTGCATCCAAAGATAGGTCTTGCCCTATCTTTACCCAAGACACACTGGAGGCTCCCCTAGACTCCTATGGAAGCTGGAAAAAAAAAGAGGGGGTTTAGCTGCGTCTAACACTGGGAAAAGAAGACAGATGCCTCTGTTTAAGCATTAGTAGTCATTCCGAGGATTTCTGCTGCCTGAGGGATTTCCGCGCTGCAGCGTATTTTTTTGCTGATACGCAGCCGCCCGTGTGAATGGCTGAAAATATGTGACTAAAGTTTGGGACTCGATCACGGCACTTTTTCTTGCATACGATTTTACCACACATAGGGGAGAACGTAAAAGCGCATTCGCCCATGTGAATGAGGCCTTAGGCTCATGTCTAATACGGGTGACGGGATTGTAATTAGATGAGCTTGTTGTATTCCAGCCCAAAAGAACTAATGGGGATAATGGTACCACAGCGACTTGTAATGACTGACTGAACCTGACTGCCTCACCCATCAGCATTGTATGTACACTTTTTCTGCTCTAATGTCCTCCACTGGCAGGCTTATCAAGACAAGGTGTCTATACAGAGTCCACACTGTACTATTCAGGTGCAAACCCCAATTTCCAGATACAGCAAGTGGAAGTGGAAGCAAAAACTTGCATTTAGCCCCTGAGGTCATCATGAACGGTCTGGCCATTAAAGGCGTATTTCCCATAAAAGAGGTATTCCTACATAAGTCCAACTGCTGGCATCTGGAGGGCGAAGCATTCAATATATCCATATCTCGATTACATCCCTTTGGTGCACATCGGTTAGACATCCATCAATCATACCCTTATGGTACTTCTAGATGACCCCTGTATGGGATGCTCTATATGGAGAATCCCAGCAAATGCTCAGAGTGCATGCTCAACCCGGGTCTACAGGTATGTAGAGGTTATGAGAGGATATGGGTGGGGACTTTTAATAAGCATGAATCCAGGGGCGGATTAAGTGGACCTTGGGCCCCCGGGCTGTTCACACCACTTTGGCCCCCTGCACACACATTAAATAGGCAACCACAAGAACAACCATTTGGTGTGAACATTGGTGTGGATCTCCACCAGATTTTACCCCACGATTGATGGGGTGAAATCTAGAGGAACAAAGGTTACATCACCAACATAGAAGGTGGTTCTTTACTGTAAGAGCAGTGAGACTGTGGAACTCTCCGCCTGAGAACGTGGTGATGGCAAAATCCATAGAGGAGTTTAAGAGGTCTAGCATGCTATGATATTACAGGATATGGACATTAAGTAGCCAGCGGGGTTATTGATCTGGGTCTTGGAGTTAGGTAGAACTCAAACGTTGATTTAACTTTTTTAACTTCTAATTTTTTTATACTTTTAAAAATGATATGAAACATTTTTTTAATATTTTTTAGTTCCGGTAGAATACTTGAACTTGGGATCACTTGTAACATATACTGTCATATTTAAGTATATAGTACTTTTTATTGTTTCCTATTAAGCCCTACTACAAGGTTTAATAGGCAGGGCTTAAGAGACAGGGCGGAAGGATATTACAGGATATAAATCTTAGGTTAACTGTTAATCTGGGTATACAGCAGGTAGGAAATATTAGGGGTTGATCCAGGGATTAGTCTGATTGCCATTAGGGAGTCGGGAAGGAATTTTTCTCCCAAAGGGCTAATTGGCTCCTGCTCTTGGGGTTTTTGCCTTCCTCTGGATCAACAACACAGGAGGATAAACAGGCTGGACTAGATGGACATTGTCTTCATTCGGCCTCACATACTATGCTACTATGTTACATCTATATATGACAGCCGTGGGAGTCTTCACTAGGCCCCAGGCTACCATGCCAACCCATCGCTCTTCCATATCGTGTTGCGGTGGGGGGGGGGGAGAGGCTCCTCTACCAACAGCTTAGATGCAGAGGTCATCATTGACCATGACATCTAAGTAGTTAATGACTGCAATCGGGGCCAACTCTGATCTCAGCTGTTGTCAGATGTTGAAAACAGCTAACTCCCACCGGATAGGGAGTGGGCTCAGCTCCCCAGCCAACTTCATACAAGCTTCGTGACTGCATGATACATATGTGTTATACTATTGTAAAGTAGTTCCGAGGAAAACAACTAAAGATTTAATATAAATTAAGTTATTTTTACAATTGCAGATATCCCCATGTAATTCAGGCAGGTCACCATTCATACCCAAGCCCCACCCCTTTAAGCTCATGGCATAAAAAAGTTAGGTGTCGTTTTATATTTGTTTTTTAGTTACCTGCCCTAAATGTTTGTTTGATGCTGATCCATCACAGGGTGACAACTTCCTATGGTCTTAGTGAAAATCCCCTTAAAGTAAATTCCTGTCACACGAGCCGGTAGGGATAAACCTAAGACACCAGACTCTACAGGATCATCGTGACTATTCCAAAAGTCTGTTGTGGTGATAAATCAAAGTTAAGCAGGAACTTTCCTTGACACATTGTTATTTAGGAAAGACATTTGTGCAGTCACTCAGAAAGCTCCGTGGCAAATGACAAGACGGATGAGTTGATCAATCACATGAGATCCTGAGGAACATGAAGAAGTGGGTGGCTACTAGAAGAGGTATGGTTTCAAGGTGATGACAGAGGTGAAGGCCAGTCTTACTAGCTCATGGGGTTGTGATCCGGAGCTGCACTTTACAGTACTTTTAATTCCATCTTTATGTTAAGGCCTATTCATACTGGAGATGTTTACGTCTGCGTGCCGTCCATATTGGCAATGACTGCACACTGACACGGATGTTGACCCATTATGGTCAATAAAGCTATATAGACATGGACTGTAAAAAAAAGTGCAGTATGTCCTATTCTGGTCCAACTCCCAGGACGACAGTCACCCAATTGGTTGATCAGTGCTTAGCAATTCTAGAAAAAAATTGTGCCCACTTTAATTTTTGTTTTTTCAAGAGAAAAAAAAATGGATGACACACAGATCACACATATAGATAAAAACGGACATATGAACTGCAACAGATTGCACAGGATATATACACACGCAAGGAACAACAGCCTGTTTTTCACTCACCTAAAACGGAAATAAAGGCCCATTTAGACACAACGATAATCGATTGAAAGATGTCCCTCAAGTGACTTTTAACTGATCATCGTTGTGTCATTTACAGTGCAAGACGATCGCTCAAGATGAGTGATCACCTTGCGCTGCCAGCAGAGGATGCAGAAGACAAGCGGGGTGTCCCCGCTTGTCCTCTGCATACAGCTGTTCCCCACTGGGAGCGCCCGGCTGTCATACAGTCGAGCGCTCCCAGCGGAGAATGCAGAATACAATTGTGCTCTTTTCCCCGCAGAATGGCACAGTGTATTGTGTGGGTATTAGATGCAATACCCCCTATTATGTGCAAACCCCCTCCCCATAGACTCCCATGAGGCCTTTGGTGTGCACATGCGCACTAAAATAGAGCATGCCACTTTTTTTTGCGCGTGTAAAAATGGGAATGAACCCATTGAAATCAATCGGTTCTACTCTCTGCTGAAGAAATGCAAATCTTTTCATCAGGCCCACTGCACACGGCTGTAGGCGTTTTTATGTGCGCCCGTCGGCGCCGTAAAAATGTGTGAACGGGTGCACAAGTCTAACGTTTCTGCACCCGTTAAGACGACATGGGCCCGGCCCATATATGCCAAGGCCGCCATGCCGTTGCCCTTCCCTCCCCCTCTCACCTCCTCTCTTCTCCCCTCCAGCTGTTTGCAATGGGAGAGGGTGGGACGGGGTGCAGCTAAGCTCTCGCCCCCTCTCTGCCCCCTGTTTACTGCCAGCAATTGGAGGAGGCGGGACAGAGCGGCGCTTAGCTTCTATCCCACCGTGCCTTCTCCCATTGCAAACAGCCGGAGGGGAGGAGAGAGGAGGGAGGGAGTTTAGCAGTCATGCTAAGTTCCAGGACGATCTCTTCGGCCTGACGTAAAAACGCTCGGCGCTATATTGGCCCGGCCAGGCACTTTTACGCCATGGGCATATGGGCATGTGATCTCATGCATTGGAATCCAATGCACCAGACAGTAGCGTATATCGGCCGGCTATGAAAACGACGTCTGATATACGCTGGTGTGACGGAGCCCTCAGGGTGTTTTTAGACGAACGTGTGTTGATTATGTGATCGTGATAATCACGGCTGCATAACGTTACAAAATGAAACCACTGGATTTCCGTGGTTTCGTTCTCAGTGTTGGGATTCTTGCCCGTTAATACTGCGGCCAAGAAAAAATAGGACCTGCTCTAGATCAGACAGCCGCTATCTTTCCGTGTTTTTTTTTCAAACTCTTGCGCTTTGGGGCCGGCGAGCATAGTGGCGCCTGCGGCCGTCTGGAGCTTCTTTTTTACTTTCTAGATGAAAAATCCTGGCATGTGAATAAGCTCTGATTGATAGCACTCCACAAACCTCTAGCCTTCACGCGGACAAGAAAATCACGTGAGTTTTAAGCGATGCGACAGCGCAAGAAAACAGAATTATGAAAGCCTTGCTTTAATGACTTCATTTCAATTTGCGATGTTTTCTCTCATGAAACTCCTATATCATCTATTGCAAGAAAATCGCGCCAGAATATCACAAGCGGCAGCGATGTGATGCGAGATTACTGGTCAGGAAAAAGCATCACTGACGCTCAAACATCTCATGAGCACACATGTGATTTTGCCGCGCTCCCCAGTGTGGAGGAGCCTGTAATGTCCTTTCACACTGGCGTCTTTGCATGTCTATTTGCTCACCTAGTACGCAGAGAATAAATCCCATGATTTAAATAGGTTTGTTCACAGCCGTGGAAATTTTATTTCAGTTACGCAAAAAAAGACAACACAAAAAGTCCCTATAGAAGTCAATGGAGATGCGCAGTTGCACGCAAAATACTCTAGGCGATGCGTGAAACGCTGCATAGTTGCTCAAGAAATAGAACACATCTGGAACTCATTAGACTAATTAGCCATTTCAATTGGTGCATTTTCGTTTGCAGTGCACAAATGAAAATGCCTTACGGCGCAAAAAGTACAGTCGAATTGCCAATGTGCACACCTCCCATAGACTTCTATGGGGGCCTCTGCCGCGCAATATGCAGAAAGATAGAGCAGGTCCTATTTTTTTCCTACGTGCAAATCACAGTCATGAGAGTGCGTCCATTGACATCAATGAGCTCTATTCTCTGTGTTTTGTGAGCATGTATTTTATGCCCAGTACACAAAAAAAAAAGAACAAAAATTGGCGTGCCTGTCTGGAGGCTGTGTGCCGTCTTGGAACTATACTGAGCTGCAATACCACACCCGACCTGTAGACAAGTGGGGCACTGTGTCTGGAAGACAATCCTACAGATACCGGTATGTATATAATGGGAATGTTGTAGGGTCCAATGATACCCAGGCTGTTTCTTCAGAAAGCATAGACACTTTATTGCATATATATATATGTGTGTGTGTGTATGTGTGCATGTGTGTGTTTGTGTGTTCAGTGGAATCATTGTCCAAGACTGAACCCCCACCAAAAGGCATCATGTTCTCTCGTACAATCCACACGAGACATTACTTCCTTAGCTTAGAACAAACTGATTGGTTACATTATTACACAGCACAGTAACTCTGTAACCCTACAATTGCTGTTTCATCTCCTGCCCTAAAATAGGCGTACTTCTGCCCTCCTTTTTACAACACCCACCAGATCACTTGCATTAAAGGGGTTTCCCAGGGAGAATACTATTGATAACCTATGGATAGGTCATCAATAGTTGATCAGCTGGGGTCCGTCGCTTGGAACCCTGACCGATCAGCTGAATGTGCACCCTATTTTGTGCCTGTCAGCGCTTATTACTGTGCCTTTTGCACACGCAGAGACAGTTCACACGCGCGTTATGCTTTCTTTCCACGGCATTGATTGGCTAAACGTCCGTCCTAAGGGCTTCTTCACAGGACTGTATTTGCACATGTTTTTACATGTATAAAATATATGCACACAAAACACAGAGAATAGAACAATTGATTACAATCCATGGAGGGGGGGGGGGGCGTGCACACGTGTGAGCCGGCCTGTCCTGCGCAAAAAGTACAGTACTATGCGCAGACACGCATCAACTTCTTATGTCGCGCTTAGACAAGCGTCTTTGTCCACATGGACGTCTGAAGCTGCACAGAGCCGCGTACGGCTCCATTCACATGCAGTAAAAACAGCACCAAAAAGTGCATGTGCAAAACTGCGTGCGGTTTTTGCCCCATTTTACTACAAACATAGAAAAAACGCACCTGGTTTCACAAATACACTCTTTGGTGCGGTTTTTATTGCAACCGAACTGCCCTGTGCGAACGCAGCCTATTTCTGCAGCGGATTCTGCTACATATCCGCATGTAAATTTAACCCTTGTGTATAGGCAAAATCCAAGTGCTGAATTGTTGACGCAGATACTGAACAGATCCGCATCAAGGAGTGAGCATGTGACTCAAATATCACATCTGCAGCAGTAAGATGTGCGACACAGATTCCTGTTCAAATAAATGGGCTGTGGATTTGGCGCTGGTTTTAGCGCAGATTTGACTCTAAATTCTGCCATGTGATACCATATTGGCAGTTATAGCACATACATAATCTGCGGCGCCCCACGCAGATTGTCATCACGTTTGGGTAGAAATCCAAAAATTTCCATTTATTGACAGCAAGCAGAGATCTTGACAATTATGAAGACTTAAAACTCAAAGTATATTAGAAATCAACTCTTTAATGCGTCAGTTTTGGGGTGAGCTGAGTGAAACTGCTGAATGGCAAATTGTCCGACTATACAAAAGTCCAGGCGTGTGGCGCATAACACCGCCCAACTAAGGCTGAATTCACACAAGCATATTTGCACATGCACATTTTTTGCACGCAACATGCAGTATAGAACCGATTTGTTGACTTGTGTATATTTTCCTACGCATTTCGGTCGCACAAAAAAAAACAGCAGCATGCTCTATTTTCCTGCGCACTAAAAGTCCCCATAGAAGTCAACGGGGATGTGCAAATGTGTGCGCAGAATGTGCTAGGAGATGCGTGAAACAAAGAGAACATCTGGAACTCATTAAACTAATTATGGCTGGAAACGACCGTGTGCATTTTTTCTGTACGTCCAATTGTGAACAACCTGCGCGCAAAAACGTACAGCGAAATATGTCAATGCGCGTGCAAAAAAGCAACGGTTGTTCTGTAAAAACGCTGCGCTCATGCATGCGCAATATGCATATGTCCATGAGAATTTGACCTAAAGGGGGTTTTATACATCCAAATAGTCTCTTGATTTGTTGCCGAGGCGAGTTGCTGGTGTGCGAATGACGGTTGTCTGCTTGTATACAGAGTAATGTTGTTTACTTGTTCGTTTTTTGCGGTCGCTGAAGCGCGCCTCTCTGTGAAGCTCTTGGCTGGTCATCACGAACAGACAATCGCTTATTGACACCAGACGATATTTAATCAACCGGCGACTATTTTTAACTGAAATGAAGTGACTAGCGAACGAATTCTCGCACATCAACCGGGTGGTGGTCATATTCACAGAGAACACCCAGTGACTATCTGGACAATAGTGATCTCTTGTAGAGCCAAACTCAGCTGACTGTCCATTCTGGAGTTTTGGCAAGTTGTGTGAGAAGCCTTGTTAGCTGCAAGCCTTTGGTTGCCCACCATCCAACGCTCCGGGAAACAGATAGAACTTTACTGATGGCTAATACTTGGATGACACAAGGACTGCAGGGTCACTCGGTAACCGGAGCCTAACGAGCCATCATTAGTTTTCAAAGGGCGGTAAGAGAAGACTACTTCTTGCTTTGGGCACTAAATACCAGGAAGGGAACTTTACCCCCCTGTACCTTCCTCCCACCACGTGGATTAATAATTGTAGGCGAAATGTTATTGTAGTGCAATGTGTGAACGTCTCAATGACAGGACTGAAAGAATCGCAGGCACAGATGGAGTAGTATACGGTGCTACAGCAGAATGGAACCGGTGGCACATGAAGGGGGGTTAGCTGTCATCTTCATACGTTGGAATCCAACTAGGTGTCTGGCAAGTGATATGCTGTAGCTATAGTCCAGAGGAATGGGGCATGACAGTCCTAGAGAGACTTTCCCTTGCCAGTCCTTGTCCTATACCTAAATAGCCAGGTCTGGGCAGATTGGCTACATGATAACCTGTAGCTCTCAGCACACATGCCCAGAACCCAAGGGTGATGTAGGCTGCGATGACATTATGAACCAGCACCATCAGAGGCAACATTTCAATTTTTGCTGTTGCGTCCGACTGCTGTGTAAGGGGTTAAACCCCTTTAATATGCCTGTCTTTACATGGTTACAAGGGGTATTCCCATATTGGCTTTTCATACCTGAGATGGGAAATTGCTGCCATGGCCATTGACCACCGAGGCAGAGCTTAAGGAAAGAGACAAACGCTTAGTGCAATGCTGTTCCCGTAGCCATCATTGAAGTGAATGGGAGCTATGGAAACTGCATAGCACAGCATGCTACACTGTTACTGTAAGTGGCTAAGTTACAGAAACAGTGTAACCCACTTGCTACGTTGTTTCCACACCTCCCTTTCACTTCAAGGACAACTACAGAAACAGCGTTGCACTAAGGGTTTGCCTCTTTACAAGAGACGGTTGGAATGGAGCTTCCAGGTTTTCCCATCTAGGCAAGATAGGAATACCCCTCTGAACTTGTATGTATTTAGGGACCTTCAGAGAAGTCAAATGACTTTTTTTCAGTCTGATTTTATTGCTGTGAACCTGAGATGAACACTGATTGGCTGACGGCTGGGTATAAAAGACCGCTCTTGTTCCCGGACTCTGGTGTGAGGCAGAAGTTTCAGAAAATGCAGGGAGGAGAGAGGCCAGCTGCCACCAAGGGCCTGGAGCATGCGAGATCCTACAGCACATGGGAGGAGAAGGAAACTGCATCCCTGCGTTTCCCAACACCAAAGAAGCAGGTGCTGCAAAGGTCTGCACAGTGGAAGTAAAGCATGAGAAAAGTCACAGCGAGCCAAGTAAGGGCGAGTGATCCCATGAGTGAGAGTAAGAGGGACGGTGTAAAGGTCTGTGAGCGCGGCTGAGGAGACCAACAAAAAAATAGACAGTGAGATGGAGATGCCGAATAATAAATTGCTGCAAGATGATGCTGCAGTCAGACGCAGCTACCCCGGTGGGTGTGTGGTCAGTACTCCGTATATAGTGCTGTGGCAGCCCTCATGTGTCAGGGAAGCAATGTCTAGAAAAAAAGAAAGAGAAGCAGCAGAGAAGGAAAAGGCATCTGACGAAAGACAAAGCACTATGAGACCATCGGCTCTAGAGATGAGCGAGCGTACTCGGTTCGGGTGTTTTTGCACTCGAGCACCGCTTTTTCCAAGTAACTGACTACTCGGACGAAAAGATTCAGGGGGCGCCGGGGGTGAGCGGGGGGGGGGGTTGCTGCTCCCCCCTGTTCCCCACTGCTACCCCCCGCTCCACCACGCCACCCCCCCGAATCTTTTCGTCCGAGTAGTCAGTTACTCGGAAAAAGCGGTGCTCGAGTGCAAAAACACCCGTACCGAGTACGCTCGCTCATCTCTAATCGGCTAGCCACGACTCCGGTCACAAAACACCACAGGACATATTATTTCGGGGTACAGTTGCCCCTCAAGTAGTGGGGATTTATTGCTAAATAGTTGATGGCAGGTTAACTGCTTAAAGGACAGTTACAGCTGAGTAGGATACATATATGTATTTCTTAAGGGACATTTGTGGGAAAAATGTGCATTGCTTGAAGGACAATCGCTCGACTTAATGTCTTCAGTGAGAGTATTGCGGACTTTATGGTCATTTTGTTATGTAACATTGAAGTCCTGAACCTCCCATGGAGTGATATACAGTAATGGCAATAAGACTTTTGCTGCATTAATACCGTCTCCACCTCCGTCTGTCACCGCCATCACATCTACCGGCTGTACGTATGGAGGGAAGTGACTTGTTGCTTTATTACTTACTATATTAGAAGTCTGTAAGATTAGATTGCTGTTATTTCGAGCTCCATAACACTCAATAAATCATGTTTGTCATATTAATCATATTGACAAATCCAATACTGCGTACTTAGTAATAGTAAAAGGGGAAAAGGGAAATAGTAATTCGAGACTTGGCTTATGGTGCCATCTGCTGGCTAGTAGGGGAATAGCTGGCCATCCGAAAGGAAGGAAATACTATATATTGTATCAGGCGAGACTATGAGAGCTCATAATATTATCCTTCATGTTTCCGTATAGACTTTACATTCTCTTTACATTCTCTTCCTGCCAATAGCTTCGATTTTCTCCCGCAGTATCTTCTCCCAGTCATCGTCCTTTCCGAGGAATACGGAGCGCGTCTCCTTCTTCATCAAGGCTTCTATCTCCGGTGGTATCGCTGGTACGAGGCCGGCTCGGAGAATAACGTCCTGGAATTTAGCTGCCGACGCCGGTGCCAAGCAGCATCTGGGCCTGCGGGGAGTACATAGCTCAAAGGACGGACAACTTCACTCAAAATGCATATTAATTGGTAGTTTATCCTATTAACCCTTTAGTGATGGCTTATCTTAGACCTAAGTGACCAGCCTATGCCTTCCGTTTTTATATCGTCACATTCTAAGAACTAAAACGTTTTATATTTGTAATGGTGCCGCTTTAGATTACATATAAATTGTATTGTTTTACCTTTATTTTTATTTTTTGAGGGATAGAAAAATGTTTTTTCTCACGTTTTCTTTTTAATTAAACTTTATTTCCTTTGTTTCCACAATTTTTTGGTCACGGGAACTTGCAGATGCAATTGTTTGATCACTATTCTACTACACTGCAACTGCTTATGCAGTGTAGTATACTTTTGACAGCTCTTCTATCAGACCCTGCCAGAGGCTGCCATATGAACCCATAGCAATGCTGATAAATGACAAGAGAACCCCTTTGTTCTGTCAACTGCTTACATGGTGCGATCGCTATCGATTGTGGTATGTAAGAGGTTAAACAGCCGGGATCAGAGGTTTCTTAGCACTTGGCTGTTAGAGCAGGAGCCCGGCTGTCAGTAGGCTGCTGAGCCCAAGCTCTTCCCAGCACAAGACTTCCATGCCAGCCTTAGACCAGGCTATCGTGTTTTTACAGTAGCCTAGTTTAAAGTCCCATAGTGACTGCTATAAAAAACATATATGACTGTGGGGTCAAGCAGAAAATCGATCAAAATTAGTTAATAGCAGAATTGGCAACTGATCTCTTGACTGATGCAAATAATGGGCCTTTAAAGCAGCTTACAAGCATTAGGCTATACATTACAGATCCTTTTTTTATGGGCTCTCTCAACACTTTTGCCCCACAGCACCCTTAGGCCGGGCTCACACGAATGGGTTGGATACTGCATATGGATTTCCGCAGCGGAAGAAATGCAAACATTCGCGGAAAGTAATTGCGGATGATCACGGAAGATCACGGATGCAAGCAATTTCCACGCAGATATACGCTATGCACAGCAAATTTTCCACATGAGAGAATCATCTCTCTACCCTCTACAGCCGGCATTGTGGCTTGTCTATCCATTTTCCTTTGAAGTTGCAAGTGTTTCTGCCGCTCATACGCAATGGTGATGGAACACTTGCATCTATTGACGTCAATGGGGCCTGTCCGCCTGCAATCTACGCTAAAATAGAGCATGCTGCGATTTTTCTTCCGCTCGCAGAATATGCAATTAGTGTCCGCGAGTGTGAACGAAAAAAGGAAAATGCATGCCTTTCAATGCCCTCATTTTACCATGGATCACAATCCAAATCCACCCGTGTGAGCCCGGCCTTAGGCCTCGCCCACATGGCTTAAGTAAGTGTCAGATTCACGTTCCATTGTTCCAACATGGATCTGTCGCTCAATCCTCAGGGCAAAAACACATGGGCGCATGCGCTAATATGTCCACCGTTACAGAGCATGGAAGCGCATGAGCCGTGTTTTTTTATTTTGACTGTTCAAACTAAGCGCTATTGCGTGCGAGTTTGGAAAAAAAGCGTAAAGATAAGTCTTTTCTCACACGTAGTAATAACACACAAGAAGACGATAGTGAAACAAAACCATTAAAATCAACAGTTGCGTTTCGCCCCGTTATGCGGCTGTGATTTTCACGACCGCATAACGGGACTAAAAGACGCCTATCTGTTTAAGCCCTCAGAGTTCCGGAGTTCTCAGTCTTGGTGTTCCGCTATGGATTTGCATGCAGGTCTGCATATAAATTTAGCCGCAGTCAATGAGGCAAATCTGCACGCAAATACCCTACGTGATTTCCATGTGGAAACTTAATCAAGAATTGACTTATCTTGTCTTTTTTTCCGCAGCGTGGATTTCACAATCCATGTACGGAAAAAACACGCGCCAAATAATCCATAGATTTCCATAGTATTAAGTGAATTCTAAAATGGAGTGGATTTCCAATTGGATTATATAGCTGAATTCGCATAGAATCTGTGCTGAAAATACTCAGCGGGACTGAAGCTTTTCGTCCGTCCGCACAGAACGTCCTTTCTACAGCGGGAAATCTGCTGCAGATTTCGAAGTGGATCCGCATCATAAGCTGCAGATACTCCCCGGGGATTTTCTCACTGATTCAGTTAGGATTTCACCTTTTGCATTGCAAGGTGCAAAATCACACAGTTAAATCCACAGCAAACAATTGGCATGCTGCGGATTTACAATTCGCACCGCATGGCTATTCCGCGCAGATGTTTGCCGCATCATGTGGATGAGATCTGTGTAAATCGTGGCTTCTAATGTAAAGCTGTAAAGTAATAAATAAGTTCTTACAAGTTTTGGTTGCTGTCGAACTGTTGGTAATGGTAAAACGTGGCAACGGCAGAATGAGGGCAGAGCAGATACTGGTTCTCCTCCCAGCAGCGTCTGATGGTCTGGATGATGTTATCATCTGTGACTGAGCAGGATTTCATCATTCCCAGAAGCTGTAGGAGATGAGGACACAGTCCAACTATATTACGACTGGAATCTCTATTACCATCAGCAGTAGTAGCAATGCTTTATAATTAGTTAGATTACATCAGGTCCGAGCCAAATACATAATAAGCTTAGAAACCTGGCCAAAAAAGTCTTGGGTTGTTTTCCACTGATGTCTATGAAACATCTGACTCTATGGCACTAAGTAAGTCACATTAACTTCTAGGGAAAGGGTCTAGCTTCTAAAGAGGTTTTGCCCATCTCCACCATATACACATTTTATGCTAAATGTAAGTGCATGGCAACTCTTTATTTCAGTTTAGTTTTTCTGTAATATAATCTACAGTCATGAGAAAAAATAAGTGCACCCTCTCTGAATTCTGTAGTTTTATGAGACAGAACATAATAAAAACTCTGGTCTTTAGAAGGTCTTAAAATCCGGTAAATACAGCCTCGGATGAAGAACAGCACATGATGAAATACACCGTGTCATCATTTATTTCACACAACTAGGCCAAAATCTAGAAGCAGTGTGTGAAACAATTAAGTACACCCCATGAATCAAGGTCTCGTAGAACCAGCTCTAGCTGGAATGACTTGAAGTAATTATTTTCTGTATGACCTTATCAGTCTCTCACATCCTTCTGAAAGAATTTTGGTCTTCTCGTCTCTACAAAGTTGCTTCAGTTCATTGAGGTTTCTGGGTATTCGTTTCTGCACAGCTCTCTTAAGGTCCCATCGCAGCATCTCAGTTGGGTTGAGGTCTGGACTTTGACCGGCCATTGCAGCACATTGATTCTTTCGTTTTTCAGCCATTCTGATGTAGATTTGCTGGTGTGCTTAGGATCATTGTCCTGTTGTATGACCTAGCTTCAGCCAAGCTTTAGACTTCGATAGATGGCCTTACAATTGACTCTAGACTCCTTTGATATAAAGAGGAGTTCATGGTCAACTCAATGGCTGCAAGGTGCCCAGATCCTGTGGCTGCAAAATAAGCCAGAATCATCACCCCTCCACCACTGTGTTTCATAGTTGGTATGACGTGTTTGCACTGATAAGCTGTGCTTGGTTTTTGCCAAAAGTGGCATTGGGAATCATGGTCAGACATCTCCACTTTTGGCTCGTCTGTCCAAAGGACATTGTTACAGAAGTCTTGTTATTTGGTTAGATTCCACTTTACAGACCTTAGCTGTGCTGCCATGTTCACTGCCATGTTCACTTTCTCCTGGCGACTCTTCCAAACAAGCCATACATGTTCAGTATTTTGCTAATTGTACTCTCATGAACATTAACATGCTAACTGAGGCCTTTAGAGTCTGAGATGTACCTCTTAGGGCTTTTCAGTTTTTCTGAGCGTGACCTTTTCATGGTGTGACCTTGGGCAGAATTTTCTGGGAGATCCCCTCCTGGGCAGATTGTCAACTGTCTTGAATGTACTGCTTGTGTGAATAATCATTCTCACTGTAGAACGATAGACCACATATTGTTTGGAAATGCCCTTATAACCCTTCCCAAATTGATAGGCAGCAATGATTGTTGCTGATGTCTTTCCTCCTTGGCATTGTGTTAACACATGCCTGAATACTCCAGACCAGCAAACTGCCAAAACTTTTGTTTTTATAGCGGTGGTCACACTTGTTGGTGATCAATTAATCAAGGACATTTGATTAGGGGCACCTGGATGCTACTTTCCCTCTCCAATCCAATGAAAGCAGTAAGGGTGTACTTACTTCACGCACTGCTTGGGCATTTTGGCCTTGTTTTTGTTAAATAAATAATGACACAGTGTAATTAGTCATGCTGTTGTTCATCTGAGGTTGTAGTTACCCAATACCTACTAAGGACCTGATATGTAAAACCATAGAATTCAAAGAGGGTGCACTTTGTTTTTGTGTGCTGATTAATTTCTTTACAGAACCTGATGATCTATTTCTCGGACATACAGCTCTCAATCCCAGCAAAGAGATAGAATTACATAAACACAATTCTGTCTATTTGCAGCCATCACTAGAGGGCGCTGATCTTAATATATAAAGAGTATGCAGGAAGCTCCCAACTCCCCCTAGTGGTAGCTAAACTCATCTGGAATTGAATTATTTGACTGAATGTCTGTTATGCAGGAGATTTGGAGTTCTGTATCAGAAAAACAAAGCACAGAACATGATAAACATATATTAAGAAATGATTCAACACAGAATGCTGGACCTACTTAAAGGATGAAGATTCCCTTTAAAAATGTGGGGAAAACATAACATTTTCAGATTAATATTCTTTGACAGTGCGGTTATACTCTACCCGTCTATGCAGCTCCAGGGGTAACTTGAGCCTTTTTCTGTGGTTAAATTCGTCCATCATTTCTTTGACCTTTGCACTGTCACAGTCTGCAGCCAGCCATAGTATCCGCTCCATGTTGTAGGGCTCCTGTGTTTAATGAATAAGGGATCATATAGTGTTAGTGATTAATATGGATGGGTATAGCATAATGCATGACAGCATTACCCGCTGTGCATGAAAGAAGGGGTGGAAAAACATTAGTTATGTAACAACCATAGAACTGAATAGAGAAAGCCATACACATGCGCATCCACCTCTACATTTACTCTCCACCTGGATGCAGCAGCCATTGAGGGACGTTCTCTGCATAAATTTGGGTCGAAGAGGTGGTACCTGCACCTATCATAGTAATGGCATATTCTGTGGATGTGCCATAACTGTGTGAGTTGGGAATACCCCTTTAAAAGGGTATTCTGAGAGTTAAAAAAATAATTAAGGGCAGGGAATAGGATAAAATAAAAAATAAACAGTATTCACCCATTATATGGCTCTTGTGGTCCAGCACAACTGTCCCTGTCTCTGCTGCTCCGGAAGCTCCTGAAGGAATCACATGCTGTTCATCATTCATATATGACCACTCCAGCCAATCATTAGCTTTACTGGTCATGTGTATTATGGCTTTCTCTATTTGTGACCCGTATGGTCAGATTTGGTGCTAGCTAACGGCTTGAAGGGGGCACTCGGTAGATGTAGCCTGGTGTGATCACCCCCCCCCCCCCAGGGTCCATCCAGACAGATGTTCTTCCTCTGTATGGCAGTACCTTGTAGAGCTACATGAAGCATTCTTTTCGTGGCTTCATCTCCTCCCCTATGATATTCTGACTCACTCAGCCCATGGGCGCCCCAGCAACACAATTGCTTAGTTCTGCTACTGCATTTATGTTATGAGCTTGGATCTGAGGCTGTATTTATGTACTGAAAATGGATCTGGGGCTGTATTTATGTTATAAAGCTTGGTACTGGGGCTGTATTTATGTTATAAAGCTTGGTACTGGGGCTGTATTTATGTTATAAAGCTTGGTACTGGGGCTGTATTTATATTATGAGTATGGTTCTGGGGCTGTATTTATGTTATAAAGCTTGGTACTGGGGCTGTATTTATGTTATAAAGCTTGGTACTGGGGCTGTATTTATGTTATGAGTATGGTTCTGGGGCTGTATTTATGTTATAAAGCTTGGTACTGGGGCTGTATTTATGTTATAAAGCTTGGCACTGGGGCTGTATTTATGTTATGAGCATTGTTCTGGGGCTGTATTTATGTTATGAGCTTGGATCTGAGGCTGTATTTATGTACTGAAAATGGATCTGGGGCTGTATTTATGTTATAAAGCTTGGTACTGGGGCTGTATTTATGTTATAAAGCTTGGTACTGGGGCTGTATTTATATTATGAGTATGGTTCTGGGGCTGTATTTATGTTATAAAGCTTGGTACTGGGGCTGTATTTATGTTATAAAGCTTGGTACTGGGGCTGTATTTATGTTATGAGCATTGATCTGGGGCTGTATTTATGTTATGAGCTTGGTTATGGCGCTATATGTTATGAGCTTGGTTTTCCTACTGTATTTATATTAAGAGCTTGGTTCTGGTGCTGTATTTCTGTTATAAGCTTGAGTCTAGAGTTGTTTTTATATTATGAACTTGGTTATGGTGCTCCATTTAGGCTATGAGCTTAGTTCTACTGCTGTAGTTCTGTTATGAGCTTGATTCTGGTACAGTATTTATTGACCGAGCTTTTTTGGTGTGGGTATGCAGCTATGTTATTGCTTTCTGCACAAGCAGAATACAAGCAGACCACCTATTAGTACATTATATATTAGTTTCTTCGGATAATGGGAGGTGCCAAAAAATATTCCACACAGGTGCCATCTAGCCTAAGGCCCAAACGATGCCCCATTGATGACTGAAATCCATTTCCTGCCCTTCGAAAATGTTTCCAAACTGCTAGAAAGCCCCTTCAATATCTGCGCTGTGCTTGCTCTGGTAATTTGCATTCTGGGAATTGCAGTTTTTTCACCTGATACTGTGTAGTAATTTGAAGTGTATAACTCAGTCCTCTAGAATGCCGGGCAACAGAGAACATTACAGGAGCTCAGCTAAGCTTACACTGACATAGTTCAGGGCTCAGTCTGTAAATACCATCTAAATTATGTAATCATCTCTACCTGAATATCCATTGCAGAGGCCAATGTCCTCTCCGTGTTCCCCAAGGAAAAGTCACCATGTTGTACAGTTCGGTGAATTATGTCATTGCTATTGACTCCAGCCACCAGCTGGATAGGCAGACCCATCTTCTGGGCGATACACCCTGCTGAGAGAAGAGAAGAACCAGTATATAGCAGTATATAGGAATGCTGTGTATAGAGTCACCTAGAACAGCTCATTTTTTATGTCTATGTTATAACTGGGCAGTATACTTGTATAGTATCTCCTACATTACATTACTTGTGTTGTCGTGATCCTGAGTTACAATTTGTATGCTAGTCCAGAGCTGTATTCATAATTCTGTCAGCTGTTATTGGTAACAGTCGATAGGTTTGTTGACAGCTGAGGTGAGCTTCTATAATGGAAAAGATCATTTTGCCTAAATCAATGACTGTACAGTGAATAGTGTAGGTTTTGTACAGACATTGAGTCAGCAAGGAATGCTGGGAGATTTCAGCTCTGAAGTCTGCAGACTTGTGAATTCAGCTCTGAAGTATAATTTACCTTGTTGGGGACCTTTTACATGGGCCAAAAAAGTATTCAGATTCTTGTCATCAGCAAGAATCTGAACAATTATATTGTTGAGTCTATATACATGCACAACTGAATTTGAAAAAAATGTCTCCGTCTTTCCGTTTTTTGCATGCATAAACACTGAATGGAGACAGGCGATCACCATCCCATTCCTGCTGCATTCACTAGCGCTGATCATTGCTGTGTAAAAGCATCGGAGCGATCATCGCTGGGACGGCTGTCGGGCATCTGCGCCTGGCAGGTCATCCCGTGTAAAAGGGCCCTAACACAGGATCTGTACAAGCTAAGAAATGTATTGCATTTACAAAGTTACTCAACTTTTTTATGTACACTTGCTCCAAGGCCAACTCTGCCAAAAGTAATCTTCTTACCTGTAATGTTCCCCGCTCCCCCTGTTGGTACCACTATTTCCACCGAAGGCAGCACATCATTTGCCTGTGGTGGAACACATTGGAAATACCCAAAGAAGAAGTGGGCAATCTGCACCATCACCCGCACCCAGTTCACAGAGTTTGTACTCATTAGGTTATGTTTCTTCACAAATTCGCTATCTCTAAAGAGCTTTTTGATGGGTTCATCCAGTTCATCTGATGTTCCATCAACTACAACAAAATGAAAAAGGAGTAGATGTAAAAGTTTGACATGACCGCGGCATAACTGCTTCCTGGACATGGAAAAATCTACTTATTCAAACTTGTAAACCTTGAATTTAACATGGTGGCATCTACGTCCACCTCCGGTGATATCTCCTGACATGTCTTTTTACCACTTCAGGACGGCCAAATGACTATAAACATCCTGCAGTCCTGAAGTGTGAATGGAGTGGGCTTGAGAGCCAAGTCCGCTTCATACCCGGCAGCTATTAGCTGTTTCTGACAGCCACCGGTAACAGCCACGATCAGCGTTAGCTCTGATCACTGTAGTTAATTGTTTAGGTGCCATAGTCAAAGGTGACTGCGCATCTAAATAGTCGCCGGATGGGGGGTAATATGAGAGGAACGTCACAATGCTAAGTTCGAAGAAAAGATGGCCCAGAATTGTTACTTCACGGGATATGAGTATTTACTAAAATAGACAGTTCAGAAGTGGTGAGAGGTCCTCTTTAAGGACTACATCAACATAAGATGAAATACAGACCAGCAAACACATGGACATTGTCCTCCATGACTGTCGTCATCTGTCGCTCTTGGATTTCCGTACACCGCCCATGTGGCAACAAAACAATTATATCAATATTTGGATAGCCACGCACACTCTCTATAGCCGCACTTCCAGTGTCTCCTGATGTCCCTGAGAGGTAAGTTAAGAAGCAGTAGGTAAGACAATAGATATACTGAGGGGCACAGATTACCATAACTGCACAAGATAATGGTCTTAAGGGGAATCTGTCACCTCGAATATGCTGTCCAATCTACAGGCATCATGTTACAAAGCAGGAGAAGCTGAGTAGACTCAGGACTCAGTAAGGACTTATTCACCTGAGTGTATTTGTGCACCATATACGACTTTTAGCTTAGCTTATAGGGCTAAAAGTAGGTGACAAGTCCCCTTTAAAGGGGTTGTCCAGGTTTTGTACTTCTGATTCCGATAGGCTGAATCCTGGACCCACTGTTTGTGTGGACAGCGCTGAAGGCAGATAGTGCTGTCAACATAGGAGTGGCCTGTTTTGATACTACAGGCACAACTCCCATTGAAGTCAATGCTTGCTAAACTGTTCATAAAGAAGACCAGCAATCAGCTGATTGGCAGGAATCCCAAGTGGCAGACCCCCACTGGTCAACTATTGGTGACCCATCCTGAAAATAGGTCATCAATAATAAAAGTCCCGGAAAACCCTTTTAAACTTAGCAAATTGATTGTGGTGACAATCTATGAGCTGAGGACACCCCCGCCAAAGAAGAGGCCGTAAAGGTTCAGTAAGCCTCTAGTGCACTAATTAGAGATTTCTGGTTCCTAGAATCCCTGATATAACCCTTATATGATATAGGAGCACTTAGGTTTTCTAAAGTAGTCACTTAATTTAGGGGATACTCAAGGGCTATCGTAGCCTTATCAATCAGGTATGCCTAATTATATGTAGATGATGCATCAGAGAAAAAAATGAGAAAACACTCAAGTGATGTTTCCAAGCTCTTCTGTTTTATTGTTGCAATGCAAGAGGTTATATAGTGTAACAACCCCCCCCCCCCCCCCCCAAAGTCAACAATGCAAAGTCTCCAGATGTGTGATCTTAGTAAACCATTACAAAGGTTGATTAAGACAAAGCTGCATACTCAGCGCCTGAGACCTTGTTAGTAAAATTTTCACTACAATGTGTGTCTTTTGCACACGTACGTCTTGCTATGCACACGACACTACTGCAGAAAATTCTATATTTTCACCCTAGAAATATAGTCTGATGACCTACAGCAGCATATACAGATGTGCCAGGAAAAACACAGAAAGAACAACTCATCTCCAGAGAGACAAAAAATCCATTAGTTCAGAATAGGCCCTGTAGGTCAGAACCACACCGAACACACACTGATGGCTTATCCTAAGGATAGGTCATTAATGGACTCTTGGAAAACATGTACTCCTGTTGTCAAAAGCATTCAAGCCATGAAATTCTTTCAGAACTAAACTCCATGACCCTTACATCTGGGGAGTCTCAGCGCCAAAATTACAGAACCCGTCTCTTCTGATATGTCCCTGTGAGGGAATATCCCTTACACTTGTAATAATAAGAGAACTTACCAACCAAGATATTGACATGTCTATTGTTCTTCTTCAAAAAGTAATCTAAAAACTGCCCCACACAAGACATAGCAAGGTCCTTAAAGGCGTGAGTAGCCCCATGCCACATCTCCAGTATATTCAGACCACTCTTCAATCTGGACATTGGAACAACATCCTTGTGTCTAAAGTTCCTTAAAGCTTCATCTACCAGGCCTGCAGGAGGGAAAAAATATGTTCAAACATGGAAGAAAAGGCTGATGAATAAAAACTAAAACTTCACATTGTGTATTTTTTCATCTTAACCTTTCTACATAATTATGCAGCCAGCCAGTTAGGATACTGTTGTCTCTCCAGGAATTTACCACTAGTGGCCGCTGTTTCACATTTTTTGAGTATTAGGTTACAGTTCTACTCCTTGCCAGTGGAGGCTGCTGTTTTTTCCAGGGTGTTTTGGTCCAGATACTTTTTTAGGGATTTTACCCCTGTGGTGGTTTTATTGCCCTATTTCTCTTTTCTTCAGCTTTCAATATTATTTTGCGGCCTTTATTTTTTTGGTGACATATATAGCTATTTTTTTATATCCTTATTCACTGACTTTTTTCCTTTTTTTAGTTTTATTGGGGGTAAGAAGCTAAAGAAAGTGATTTTTTAATGTTTTTTATTTATAGTTGTTTATTTTTAAAATTAGTATATCTATGCCAAAATAAAGTCCAGGAACGGATGCCTTATTTTGTTTAGGATGTTTTGGATTACAGGTTGCATACGGCGATGGTTTTGGTTGACGTTGGCAGTGGCTCATTTTCTTCTTTATGTATATAGTTATATTTTATTCTGTAAACACTTGTTCATTGGCTGATTAGGATGTTCAGGTGAGCATAAATATTGGTTGCCGGACGGCTGTAGTTCTTCCTGTGTCAATGGGGAGATGTGCAGCCGATCAATGACAGCTGAACGGGGAGATGAATGATGGTATTGACAATCGGTCATCCTCATAGAGCAGATGATCTGCCCATCTACACGGATAGAACGAGCGCTGACTGACATGCTCATTGTCAGTCAGTGGTGTTTAGCATGGACAGATAATCTGCCTATCTAAAAAGGACCTTTAGTCAAAAAATGGCCCACTATCTATGGGAGAGTGTAATCTGTTACATATGGAGGTCACTATGCAGGGAGGGGAGGAAGGTGAGCTTTCCCCATAATATATTGACTTTTATAGGAAACTGTGATAGCATTGCTCTGTGACACGTGCAAGTATTCCGTTTTAGCTTTGGGTTTATGGAATTGATCCCTCCATGTTCAGATGTGTCTCAGTCTGGCTATGGGTCTTGGGTGCCATGATGTCTCTCCTTGTGGAGGTGGCCAAGTTGGGATAGGGAGTTTAGACAGTGCAGACGAACTTCAAATGCAGCTACTGGTAACTTCTCCTCCGTGTCCCAGAAGGAGCTGCCCAACAGTTTCTGTCCTTTATATCCAAAATATAAAAGACAGAAAAGTGCAATAAAGCCTTAGAACAGGAGACTTAATAAGTAGGTCCTTTATAATCACACCTTGAGTGTTCTCAGAGGACATGTAATAAGGTGTTTCCATATGCATGGCAAACATCCCCGGACAAGCCCGACTCCAGTTTCGCTTAGTCAGCTTCTTCCTGGTCATATCCCACAGAGGGTTCTTCTGCACGCCCTTCATCAGCATTAACAATTTGTTTCAAGCACCGCACATAACTGAATACATATAATTATAACATACAAAGCTACTAAATATAACATATGTCCATCTATTAAAACCTGTGCACATTTTCTACATTTTTACCTTAACCCTTTAAGCACATAGCCTATTTTGGCCATAAGGACACAACTATTTTGGGGGGAATTTTCATCTACACTTTTCAAAAGCCATAACTTTTTTATTTTTCCGTCAGCATGGCAGTATGAGGGCTTGTTTTTTTGCCTGGCAAACTTTAGTTTTTATTGATCCCCACTGTTGCATTGGGATGCCGGCTCTAACTGACAGCCATCTCCCTCTGCGGGATGGTGCGGTCTCACTTCTGATTCCATGCCGTCCACAGAACATAAGTACCCCCCAGCCAGGATGTAAACTTACGCCCTGTAGCGGTAAGAGGTTAAGCAGAGTGTTCCATTCAGTCCTCCGACATTTAAATCAGTTTCCAGAGCAAACAAATTTGGCACACACTAATAAACCTCCATATATGCCCATTGGTAGCGTGAACAATATCCAGTCTGTACTCATATCCTGGATGCAGGCTTCCACATCTATGAGATCATTCATGTAAGTCAGGAATATATGGCCCTTCACGTAGCCCCAGTGGAAGAAATCCAGCAGAGTAAGACCCGGTGAAGGCGGCGACTACCAAATAGCTGTCCACCGCGTCCAGTCCAGCTATCTGAAAGGTTTTATCCAGTGAACTCCGAATATCCTTACTCTGATATTAGGGAATCCCTTATTGCTGGATGATGATGTTAAGTTGCAGATAATCTACTTGAGGATACAAGAAGAGTTCTGACAAGTCAATGGACATTCACCAAAACAACACAGGCCGATAACCCTGCCCTTTTTTACACCACATCAAACATTCCGATTCGTGTTCTCTCACACATGTTCTCTGTAGACATGAGGAATTTTGTTTCCCTGTATATTTACATTGTTCTGATTGACATATCGTGACAAATGAAGTGTGCTTCGTCTGAGAACAAGATAGAGCGCATTTATGACCATTTTTACACCAGTCACAATTCCTAATGCAAACTTTTATGCAAGAATTTGCGACTTTTCTGCGTCCGGACATGCCACTTTTGTGAAAAGTGAGCGGGGCTTATCAGGAGGGGGCATAGCCACCCTGGGCTAGCAGATTTTTGTATAAGTTATGCCAAACGTGTACATTTCCATCTAAATTCATGGATCTGCTAGGGATATGTAGAATACATGATGAAGAGCGTGTTGTACTAAGCCCGATACAGGAAATGCCGGCCTTAGTAAATTTTCCCAAAGAGGTTTCCAAGAAAGTGACTGTCGATATTGATATGATCAAGCATTTCGGTAGCAAATTTTTACATGGCTCATCATCTGGTTTTAATTGGTGGACAATTTGCACTTTATAAGGATATATAAGAAGCCACTCATGTAGTATTCAATGTACTCTTGTTGGCCGTCCATAGAATTGTCTTGATGCTTGGTGAATTAATCTCCCTAGACTTCTAATAATAACAATATTCCTCAGTGTGTCGCATCTTACTGATACTGGATTGGAGCTGCTGTGTAGTAGCCAAGCCGGTTGCTGGAGAGTAGTCAGAATAGCCGTGAGTCATTATTGGGAAGTCACAGTATGCAGTACAAATGAATGAAATAGAAGCAAAGTCAATGGAAGCCAAAAGGTCAGCAGCAGGAAGTATCAATATGCAGTACAAATGGGATAATATGGAAGTGTAGTCAATGGAAGCCAAAGGTTAGCAGCAGCAGGTATCAATATACAATAGAGGAGCAGGAGGAACAGGAGCTTCATCAAAGTGGTGGAACACAATAATCAGGCATTGAGGGAGTGGCAAAGCTAGTCTTTTATAGGGGATGCAATCAAGGCAAGAGGCGGGGTCAGGAACAGGAGGCAGGGGATAGACAACTAGGATCAGAGAACAAGGCTGAGACATATGCATGGAAAGTGTTCAGAAGCTGGATAGCTCAACAAGAAGGGTTAGTGCTTTCAGAAAAAGAGGTTCCCAGTTTAAGTCCTGACAGTAACCCCCTTCTTCCAGTCTGGTTAGAATGTTTTTGTCAAAAGCAAATGTTAAGTCCATGAAGTTCCCCACGGCTCCCGAGTCCAACATCGCTGAGCATTGTGTCTTCTGATCACCCATTACAATCTCAATTGGGAGGACAAAATGGTGGAGGGGTGGGTTTCCACACCATCCTGAACTACTGGTACAAAGGTGTTTTGGATGGCATCCCCTTGTTTCATGGTGGCTGGCCATTGGCTTAGCGTGGGCCAAGGCGAGAGTTCTTTGGGGCTTGCTTGGACAGTTTAGGGCATAATGTCCTGAGTTGCCACAATAGAGGCACACATTTTCAGCCCTTTTCCGTTATAGAGAGAGATGACGTCCACCTGCATAAGTTCGGGGGCAGCTTCAGTCCTTATATGGGGACTAAACGTGGGTTGACTGAAAGAGTAAGGGGTATTGGTGCCTGAACCCTGCAATCTCTCCCTTTGCAGCTCAAAAAGTCTCTGGTGAATCCAAATGCATAACTGGATGAAGTCTTCCAGGTTATCGGGAGTCTCCACTCTGGAAAGTTCATCCTTTACCCACTCAAATAATCCCCGGCAAAATTGGCTCTGTTGTGCAGCAGGATTCCACGTAGGTATCATTGACCCAGTGACGAAACTCTGCTGTATATTCTGCAACAGATTATTGCCCTTGTCGTAGGCTATGTAACCTCCCTTCAGCTGTGGCACAGCAGTTTAGATCATCAAAGATTTGCCCCATAGCAGCTGTGAAGGCATTGATGCTGTCGAGGAGATTAATGTTGGTCTCTACGTATGGCGAGGCCCAGGCAAGCGTCTTTTCAATGAGAAGGTTAATGATAAAGAGTAACTTTTTTCCAGTCATTAGTAAACAATGTTGGCTGCATTTGAAAATAAATCCGGCAATCCCCCCAAACTTTGTGGGCAGTGCCATGCAGACATCTGAGCCTGACTGATGCAAGTCCAGAAGTTGCTTCTGTAAACTGATGATTTCCTTCTGTTGATCTAGCACCAGTGTCTGTAATCCAGAAAACTTCTCTTGATAAGAGATGCAAAATTCCTGAAACTCTGTAACTTGCTTCTGCAGGGCATTCACTACGTGCTCCATGTTTGGGCGTGATTATCTTGTCGTGTCTTACCGATACTGAATTGGAGCCGCTGTGTAGTAGCCAAGCTGGTCGCTGGAGAGTAGTCAGAATATCCAGGAGTCATTATCAGGAAGTTACAGTATACGGTATAAATGGATGAGACGGAAGCGTAGTCATGGGAAGCCAAAGGTTAGCAGCAGGAGGTATCGATATTCAATAGAGGAGCAGGGGAACAGGAGCTTGATCAAAGTGGTGAAACACAATAATCACATATTGAGGGAGTGGCAAAGCCAGGCTTTTATGGGAGATGTAATCAAGGCAAGAGGTGGGGTCAGGAACGGGAGGCAGGGGCTAGATAACTATGATCAGAGAACAAGGCTGAGACATAGGCAAGGAAAGTGTTCAGAAGCTGGATAGCTCAACAAGAAGGGTCAGCACTTTTGGCAAAAGAGGTTCCTAGTTCAAGTCCTGACAGAGTGCTTTATACAAAGATCAGAACAGTAGTGGTGAGAGCTCTACTTGCAAGAGCTTACAGGAAATGAGGAAAGGGGTTGACACATGAGGGATAAATGCATGTACTAAACAATGTTCCAGCCATCTTATATAAATAGGGTACTATAAATAAATATGCACTATCTACATAAGTGCATTTACATGTAAGGGGATCCTGTGACCAGATTGGGGCACAGAAGCAGGATAGTAGAGGAGCAAACTTCTCAGAAACTCCACTCAAACTATTTTCACTTTCTCACTTAAAACAAATCAAGGAACTCCTCCAGAATATTTTAGAACTCTTTAAATTGCAAAAAACTTCTGGAATAGCGTCCATTATGTGCCTCTTCTCTGTATGGTGGTTCGGGAGTAATTACACTCCAAGATTCTTTACTTCTTCATGCAAGACGATACAGGTTATACAGGAAATGCATGTAACGCATTTCAGAGATCTTCTGAAAAACGTTTGGTACCATGCTAGCCAGTAGAGCAAAATGTAATTGTTCTCAGTAAAGGAAACCAAGTAATCTTGTAGATTTGATACCTTTAATGGCTAACAAAAATACAACACAAGGTCATCTCCTTTATCCAACCTGGCCTGTGACTCTATAGAAGCGATCTTGGATACTTGAGGAGGTCCACTAGCACTTTGCGGACTCCTCACAAAAGGAGTTATCTTCCTACTTGCATGCGCCTTTATCTACTCACACACCAGGAGCGCAGGACCACTTTGTAATTTCCTAGTTCCTGTATCTGTGACTGAGGCATCTACGTTTCCTGGGCCCATTCCAGTGACAATCTACCGGTGAACTTGGCCTTTTACAGGGATCTGGTAATGGAGTAGAATAGCACCAATCTTGAAGGTAAACCGGGAACAATGGCATGGAGGCTGGTTGGAAGACGGCTATCCACACCAGGAGAGTCCACATTTTTTGATCTCAATTCGAAAAGCACCCTTTAATCATTTTGAAATTTTCGGCGCTATCCTGAATTACAAGCCATATATCGCATTCATTCACACTACTACTTATTGTCCATCAGTGTTTTAGCCATGTAATTAGAAGCTACTAGTCATGGAATACATTCATGGGCTTCATCCAGTGGGTGAACAGTCTGGGCTTCAGGATTGGAGGAAGCGGTGGACACAGCTTCCGCTGAACTGCTACTGCTGTGAAAAGGTGGCGGATCCTAACAAGCACCATGAATGTCTGTTATAAAAAGGCAATAAGGCAGTTGTTAAAGGGTTAATGTGTTAATATAACTTTCTGTGTCATAGTACGGTTAATCTTTCAACAGATTTTCAATTGATTTTGCAGTGTTAAGATAAGAGAACAATAGCTTTTTGATGTCATCACGGTTCATTAAACTTGGCTCCATCTGTATCATCTGACACAAAGTGTTTGGCAGCTCCTTCTAAGTCATGGAGAAAAAGTTAACTTTCAGCTGTAGCCGCATTTTGTCCGGTTTAGCGCAATCTTTAATAACTGAATTGCTATTAAATAAGCAGGATATTATTGAATTGCTGCGGCCAGGGAAACTCATCTGGGAATTTAGTGTGTTTTTTTACAGACCTATAGGCGAGGTAATCCTTTCTTAGAAAAACGGGCGCCTGTTGGAAAGCAAGCCTATAGATCAATGTCAAACCCTTTAACAGTTTTACGAGATTACATATTCCTAGTCATGTTGCAAGTTCTGTTAAAGGGTCAGATGTAGTGGCCCAGTACACCATCCTGGTCCCCTCCATAAATGTTATACATGTTTGTCTTATGTAGATACACTGTGCAAAGCTTGTCTTGTCATTTCCAGTGTGTGTGTGTTACACAGCTGTGGCGCTTAAGAGGTTAACTTCAATAAAATCATTGCCTGCATGCAAATGTGTCAGTCTGTCTTGTCATGTGGTATGAGTGAAGGTATAAATAGGAGTGATTGAGAGCAGGAAAGGAGTGCTATCTTCTCTTCAGTGGTAGTTCCTGACCTAACACAGAGCCACAATGAAGCACCTTCAGCTTCCATGTAGGTGAAGATGGAGGAGAAGGAGAGATATCCCGTAGCGAGTGAGATCTGGATGCGAGTGGAGCGAGTCCCAAAACCATAAGAGAGAGCATTCATAAGTAATTCTGTATAGAGAGACTCATTGTAAAGTTACTAATTCAAGCCACAAGTTTTTCCTAAATGGCCATCCAAAGTTAGGATCCCCACGTAGAAGTACGCTACGAGTCACACCTACGCATTTCCAGTGCAGGGTGTTGGTGCTAACCTCTTTGAGTAAATAATTGCTGCTACCGTGTCTTCTTCCTCTGGAGAGCTTCCAGTCCAGGAGCGGTACCTGACAGATAACGCAGACTGTAGGACCAGTTTCATCCTGTATATCCTCCCTAATCTCTGAGCTCGGTTCTACTTGCACTTTGAAGAAATGTACCTGCATTACTGTGAATAACTGTTTTGCCAAAGTTTGTTGAAAGTAAAGTTATACCAGGCCCTAACCATTCCTGGGGACCTGAGGCACAATATACCAGTGTCTGTGCTTATTCTCCACCGTGCAGCATACCGGTGTGTGGGAACGGTGGAGTCACGTGTGATAACTACTACCCCCATCGTCCCGTTTATTGGCATTCCCTATCCTAAGGGTGTCAAATGTGGACTGCAATCCCCCTCTTGCCTTGGCTAAATGTCATCCCTCTGGGAAGAGAGCCTGCTAAGTGCCGCCGTGACAAGCCTATACTTGACCCTCCCAGCTCTTCAACTTTGTCAAGTGTCCAGAGTACTCCCCTGGGGTGTTGCATAGACATTGACTTATAGGGTTGCTATCCAATAGGTGGCACTAGAGAACCAGTCTCCCTTTCCTTCCTGGATGGGAGCTTATTTGTATATCAGGCTGGACATCACATAGCATGTTGACCTGGGATAAAATGAAGACATGCTGCAGCAAGGGGCAATTTGTCCTTAACCTTCATCACTATTAGGGTTTGATAGTAAAGTTAAGCAGTCTGGCTAATATAGCGGATGTAACATTGACTCCAACTTTGTAGACCCTTAGGATGTTCTTAGACATAATAAAAACATTACTTGGCCTATATGGTTTAATACTACCCAAAACACATTGGCACATACAAATGGGCGTCCTATACAATTGTATCTAGAGACAAACTTTTAACATACCATTAAGCTCATTTCTGGGTATAGTTTCCGTGGGAATAAAGATAGAGCAAACAGCCTTCACTAATTCTTTGTAGGAGAGAGATCTCCATCTTGTTAGTGTTTCCATGTTCAACTTGGGAATGTGCTCTGGCATAAACAGGCCTCCATCAGGAGCGAAACCAGCAAAGAGCACGCCTTCAAAATCCACATCTAACACTCCTCCACGTGTGCTAGTATATTTCATACCTTCACCTGTGGGGAGAGACATTTCATCAGCGCCTTTTTACAAAGTCTGAGAAATCCAAAAAAAAGTATTGAATTGTAAAGAATATAACTACTATGATACGGCTCCCTATGTACAAGAATATAACTACTATAATACTGCCCGCTATGTACAAGAATATAACTACTACAATACTGCCCTCCATGTACAAGAATATAACTACTATAATACTGCCCGCTATGTACAAGAATATAACTACTATAATACTGCTCCCTGTGTACAAGAATATAACTACTATAATACTGCCCCCTATGTACAAGAATATAACTACTATAATACTGTCCCCTATGTACAAGAATATAACTACTATAATACTGCTCCTATGTACAAGAATATAACTACTATAATACTGCCCCTATGTACAAGAATATAACTACTATAATACTGCCCCTATGTACAAGAATATAACTACTATAATACTGCCCTCCATGTACAAGAATATAACTACTATAATACTGCCCGCTATGTACAAGAATATAACTACTATAATACTGCCTCCTATGTACAAGAATATAACTACTATAATACTGCCCGCTATGTACAAGAATATAACTACTA
The DNA here is from genome assembly GCF_035609145.1 of Eleutherodactylus coqui. Taxonomy (NCBI): domain Eukaryota; kingdom Metazoa; phylum Chordata; class Amphibia; order Anura; family Eleutherodactylidae; genus Eleutherodactylus; species Eleutherodactylus coqui. Next base: position 47,958,278 of record NC_089843.1, read on the forward strand.
CAATACTGCCCTCCATGTACAAGAATATAACTACTATAATACTGCCCGCTATGTACAAGAATATAACTACTATAATACTGCCCTCCATGTACAAGAATATAACTACTATAATACTGCCCGCTATGTACAAGAATATAACTACTACAATACTGCTCCTATGTACAAGAATATAACTACTATAATACTGCTCCTATGTACAAGAATATAACTACTATAATACTGCCTCCTATGTACAAGAATATAACTACTATAATACTGCCCCCTATGTACAAGAATATAACTACTATAATACTGCCCCCTATGTACAAGAATATAACTACTATAATACTGCCCCCTATGTACAAGAATATAACTACTATAATACTGCCCCCTATGTACAAGAATATAACTACTATAATACTGCCTCCTACGTACAAGAATATAACTACTATAATACTGCTCCTATGTACAAGAATATAACTACTATAATATTGCCTCCTATGTACAAGAATATAACTACTATAATACTGCCTCCTATGTACAAGAATATAACTACTATAATACTGCCCCCTATGTACAAGAATATAACTACTACAATACTGCCCCCGATGTACAAGAATATAATTACTATAATACTTCTATGTACAAGAATATAACTACTATAATACTACCTCCTATGTACAAGAATATAACTACTATAATACTGCCCCCTATGTACAAGAATATAACTACTATAATACTGCCCCCTATGTACAAGAATATAACTACTATAATACTGCCTCCTATGTACAAAAATATAACTACTATAATACTGCCCTCTATGTACAAGAATATAACTACTATAATACTGCTCCTATGTACAAGAATATAACTACTATAATACTGCTCCCTATGTACAAGAATATAACTACTATAATACTGCCCCCTATGTACAAGAATATAACTACTATAATAGTGCTCCTATGTACAAGAATATAACTACTATAATATTGCCCTCTATGTACAAGAATATAACTACTATAATACTGCTCCCTATGTACAAGAATATAACTACTATAATACTGCCCCCTATGTACAAGAATATAACTACTATAATACTGCCCCCTATGTACAAGAATATAACTACTATAATACTGCCCCTATGTACAAGAATATAACTACTATAATACTGCGCCCCTATGTACAAGAATATAACTACTATAATACTGCCCCCTATGTACAAGAATATAACTACTACAATACTGCTCCTATGTACAAGAATATAACTACTACAATACTGCCCCCTATGTACAAGAATATAACTACTATAATACTGCTCCTATGTACAAGAATATAACTACTATAATACCGCTCCTATGTACAAGAATATAACTACTATAATTCTGCGCCCTATGTACAAGAATATAACTACTATAATACTGCCCCCCATGTACAAGACTATAACTACTATAATACTACCTCCTATGTACAAGAATATAACTACTATAATACTGCCTCCTATGTACAAGATTATAACTTCTATAATACTGCCCCCTATGTACAAGAATATAACTACTATAATACTGCCCCATATGTACAAGAATATAACTACTATAATACTGCCCGCTATGTACAAGAATATAACTACTATAATACTGCCCTCTATGTACAAGAATATAACTACTATAATACTGCCCCCCATGTACAAGAATATAACTACTATAATACTACCTCCTATGTACAAGAATATAACTACTATAATACTGCCTCCTATGTACAAGATTATAACTACTATAATACTGCCCCCTATGTACAAGAATATAACTACTATAATACTGCCCCATATGTACAAGAATATAACTACTATAATACTGCCCGCTATGTACAAGAATGTAACTACTATAATACTGCCCTCTATGTACAAGAATAATAACTACTATAATACTGCCCCATATGTACAAGAATATAACTACTATAATACTGCCCCCTATGTACAAGAATAGAACTACTATAATACTGCCCCCTATGTACAAGAATATAACTACTATAATACTGCCCTCTATGTACAAGAATATATCTACTATAATACTGGCCCCTATGTACAAGAATATAACTACTATAATACTGCCCCTATGTACAAGAATATAACAACTATAATACTGCGCCTATGTACAAGAATATAAATACTATAATACTGCTCCTATGTACAAGAATATAACTACTATAATACTGCCCCCTATGTACAAGAATATAACTACTATAATACTGCTCCTATGTACAAGAATATAACTACTACAATACTGCCCCCTATGTACAAGAATATAACTACTATAATACTGCCTCCTATGTACAAGAATATAACTACTATAATACTGCGCCCTATGTACAAGAATATAACTACTATAATACTGCGCCCTATGTACAAGAATATAACTACTATAATACTGCCCCCTATGTACAAGAATATAACTACTATAATACTGCCCCCTATGTACAAGAATATAACTACTATAATACTACCTCCTATGTACAAGAATATAACTACTATAATGCTGCCCCTATGTACAAGAATATAACTACTATAATACCGCTCCTATGTACAAGAATATAACTACTATAATACTGTCCCCTATGTACAAGAATATAACTACTATAATACTGCCCCTATGTACAAGAATATAACAACTATAATACTGCGCCTATGTACAAGAATATAAATACTATAATACTGCTCCTATGTACAAGAATATAACTACTATAATACTGCCCCCTATGTACAAGAATATAACTACTATAATACTGCTCCTATGTACAAGAATATAACTACTATAATACTGCCCCCTATGTACAAGAATATAACTACTATAATACTGCGCCCTATGTACAAGAATATAACTACTATAATACTGCGCCCTATGTACAAGAATATAACTACTATAATACTGCCCCCTATGTACAAGAATATAACTACTATAATACTGCCCCCTATGTACAAGAATATAACTACTATAATACTACCTCCTATGTACAAGAATATAACTACTATAATGCTGCCCCTATGTACAAGAATATAACTACTATAATACCGCTCCTATGTACAAGAATATAACTGCTATAATACTGCCCCCTATGTACAAGAATATAACTACTATAATACTGCCCCCCTATGTACAAGATTATAACTACTATAATAGTGCTCCTATGTACAAGAATATAACTACTATAATACTGCCCCCTATGTACAAGAATATAACTACTATAATGCTGCCCCTATGTACAAGAATATAACTAGTATAATACTGCCCCCCTATGTACAAGATTATAACTACTATAATACTGCTCCTATGTACAAGTATAAAATGTATATTCGTCAGTGAACTACTTTACATTATTCCCATAAGCAACTGCTACAGAAGCATTTCTCTATGTATGCAATCAGTGTTATAGGACTACTCAGACTTCCATAGCAACAGAATGTCTGCAGTTATTCTGTAAATCATAGCTTTGTCTTTTATTTGGGGCTAACCACTATAAACCTCTTATAGTCTGTGATCTCCCAGGGCTTCATCTTAAACACGCCATACACATAAAAAGTTTATAGCATGTGATGAAACATAATCACCCTGTACTACATACTCCCAGTGCTGAGCAACTACTGGGGGGGGGGGGGGGGGTAGAGTAGAGGTAACCCACTGAGGTCAGTGTGACAGTAACACCTATAATAGTCAGTTACGGGGCTAGGAGAGTTCACATTGTACCTGATCAGAAGCCCTTGGGGTCACTTGATGTTGAAAGCTGAGACTCAATTTGCATTAAACAAACTATAATTAAATTCCACTGCCAAAGAAAGATTCTGCAACGTTTTCCGTGCCACACATATGTGCCTACTCCTCCCAGAGTCACATGACTGTTAGTCTTAAAGGCACAGCACAGGCGAGCAGTACAAGTGGGATTTTCTGTGAGTTGCTGTTGAGATCTGCTGTTAGTTTTCACTAACTTATTAAACACAGCAAAGCAGGAAAATAATTAAATGCTATACCTTACTGCTATTCAACGTACGATCATGGTAGACCTTGTTCATGCTATGGCGACTAGAGATGAGCGAGCACCAAAATGCCCGGTCCTCGTTATTCAAGTCGAGCTTTTTGTCAAATTCGAGAGCTTTATTCAAGTAACGAACCCCATTGACTTTTTTCCCTCTCTCTCTCTCTTTCTCTCTCTCTCCTAGCATTGATGTGCGCTGCGTCTCAGCGGGGGGGGGGGGTCATATTTGACACGTAGGAGGCGGGGAGGGGCCAAAACTGGGGCGGGGTCGAGCACAGCGTGAGCACCATCAAGTATGCTAAAATTCGAACGAGCATCAAGCTCAGCAGAGTACGTTCGCTGAACTCTAATGGCGACTCTTGAAATAGGCTGGTTGCACCACATGCTATGACTGATGAACGTGAATTGTAGAGAGGACACATAAGGCACATGCCCTGGGACTCCCACTCCCTACCCCCTGTGATGGCGATATGAGGATTCTATCCAGATAAGAGTTGTGGCTGCACATAAATGTGGTTTTCTCTGTTTAGGTCAAAGAGATTGGTTTCCTCCATCACTGAATCATTGAATACTAACTTTTATTTCACTAAATTAATACATAAGAAAAACCAAACTCTGCCAAGACAAATGAGAACAGGACAATACCAACCAACTAAATATATACACTGCATTGTAGGAAAGCGAGCCCAATAGGGGGAATGTAAAATGCACACCCATAAGGGAGATTTAGTAACACTTCACTCAAAAAAAAGAAAAGAAATAAAAAGGGGCCAAAGGTGTCAAAAATATACATTTCACCCTAATACGACCCTTTTCTCAGCTGTCAAAATAGTGGGGTATTCGCCCTGAAAAGGACAACTGTTAGGTGCACTGTTCAGACACAATCCTCTGCTTCTGTGTCTGCCTCTGCCATCTGAGAACATTAATGCCCCTCGTCGGATTAAGGAATTTCTGCAGAGAATCGTCAGGAGGGGAAGGGAGCATAAGGGGGGAGGTACTGTTAGGTGCGCTGTTCAGACACAATCCTCTACTTCTGTGTATGGCAGGCATGGGCATTGTCCTGCTCTCCCTATTCACTGAACTTACATTTATTTTTTTCCAGCACTCCTAGGGTTAATTGCTTCTGGGCCTCCTCAGCTGATGCACTTTTTCCAATCACTGCCCTATATAGCTACCCTGGGCCTTTCAGTCAGTGCTGTAGTGTTGTTGTGTGATTTGTATCCATAACGCTATGTTTAGCCGCTGCTTCGGCAGTTACTGCCGTCGTGTATCCTGCTGTCCGCTATCCTGGTGAGTCTGCCTCTCTGTTTATCCTTGTCAGCCTGTACCTTCTTTGTTCCTGTACTCCCCGGTATTGTTCTCTTGTTTGTTTTATAGGTGTCCTGTCAGTGTCGGTCAGTGCCTAGAAGATAACCGTGGGGTCGTCCTTATCAGGACGCCAGCCCCGCTTACAAGCAGGGGTTTCCCTCTCCTGGTTATCAGCTCAGGACAAGATACTTTCCCTAGTTTCCATCTGCATACGGGGTTTGTACATCTGGTATCTTATCTCCCATGCTGGAGTCGGCTGTCAACTGTGCTGGATTGGATCATCACCTACCCGATAGGTTGACACAGTGGTTTCACATCCACAGTCATTACAATAACAACCCTCTGAAATAGCCTATCAACCCTATAAGCCCTTTGTTAGACATGCCATCCATAACAGGTAGTAGAACCAGGGTGGTGTTTTCACGTTAGCCTGGTCCATGTGGCTATGATTTAAACTCTGCCGTATGCCTTTAACCTCATGCTGCAAAAGATCCCTGTGACATTGTCTGTTGGACATACCTCACTGGGTCTACCTATCCACTCTTCTGTAACATGTCCTATGCTGTATGAACTGATTGGTAGACAGAGAGATATGTCCCCTGTTTGGCCAATAAGCCATGGTGTGGTTCATTCTGTAGTCTAGTTGTTTGTGTGCTGTGCCACTCTCTGTCTGGATCCAGTTTGGTGTGTGAGTCTAGTTCTATGTTGTGTCACATGGGTGTACCTTTTTCTAGACCCTATCTTCTGTTGGTGTTTACCTGGATCCATCTTGGAATTCATGTTTGGTGTTGTTTGTGCCCGTCTGTCCGTATGTATGTGCATGCCTGAATCCCCTCTGTCCATAGTCCATAGGGGGGTGGATGCTGGAATCCTCTCCGTCCATAGGGGCGCGGATGCTGGAATCCTCTCCGTCCATAGGGGCGCGGATGCTGGAATCCTCTCCGTCCATAGGGGCGCGGATGCTGGAATCCTCTCCGTCCATAGGGGCGCGGATGCTGGAATCCTTTCCGTGCATAGGGGCGCGGATGCTGGAATCCTCTCCGTCCATAGGGGCGCGGATGCTGGAATCCTCTCCGTCCATAGGGGCGCGGATGCTGGAATCCTCTCCGTCCATAGGGGCGCGGATGCTGGAATCCTCTCCGTCCATAGGGGCGCAGATGCTGGAATCCTCTCCATCCATAGGGGCGCAGATGCTGGAATCCTCTCCGTCCATAGGGGCGCGGATGCTGGAATCCTCTCCGTCCATAGGGGCGCGAATGCTGGAATCCTCTCCGTCCATAGGGGTGCGGATGCTGGAATCCTCTCCGTCTATTGGGGCGCCGATGCTGGAATTCTCTTCATCCATAGGGGTGCCGATGCTGGAATCCTCTACCATCTGTAGGGGCGCGGATGCTGGAATCCTCTCTGTCCGTAGGGGTACGGATGCTGGAATCCTCTCCATCCGTAGGGGCATGGATGCTGGAATCTTCTCTTTCCGTAGGCGCGTGGACGACTGATTTGGTCTGAATGTATCCCTTCTGTCTGTAGGTGTGCAGACACCTGAATCCATGTCTTGTTTGGTGTGTGGGGTGAGCATGTGACATCTGTCAGTTGAGTACCTATAAGGTTTATCCTACATCTGTCTATTTCCTACTTTTCATCTCAGGACACACTAGGCCCTGAGGTACAAGACGCAGGGCCATTCCTGTCAGGACATTCACCCTGCTTGTAGGCAGGGTCCGCTCCACCATAAGTTGCTAGGGATAACTTTTCCTTTTATGTTTGTTGGTGTGGTCCTTATTGGACCATTATGTCTTGGTGTTCTTCGTTCATTCATGCAGGCCACGTGGATAAGCTCTGCATGAATGTAACAACCCCAATAGCGATAATATGGAGATACACATAAAGTACATTACTGTAGTCACAATCATATCAATGTTATTAATTCTCTTCATTAAGAACACCTACTCGAATACAGATTGGTCCACCTTTTCAGGTGAACACTGCTTTGACAGCTAGGAACAAATTCCACAACGTGGTGAACATCTTCCATACTCAACTCAACCCATGCCCGCTGCAGCAGTTCCGCCATTGTTGCACATTTTGTGGATCAGTGGTAGCAGATCCCACAGCCCTTTCCAGCATATCCCAAACATATTCAATGGGGTTACAGTCTGGTGAGTTTGGAGCCCAGGCAGTGTGGAGAATTCATTGTCATGTTCCACCAACCACTCCTTAGTGATCCGAGCTCAATGATATGGAACTATTGAAAGATGGTGCTGTGGTTGGGAAAGACTTCCTGAAGATGTACGTGCAGATGGACAGATAACAGCAGACCATGGCGTGGCCATCACGCAGTATCGCAAAACTGATCACATGATGCCATACAAGAGCCGTTCCTAATGCAGTAATCGTTCATTGTAAATTGTCACAAAACAGATATCATGAATCATGGCAGCTGGATATATCCTTACAGAAGTCCCACCGAATCATCTAATGATACAGCCAGCCAATAGCCAGATAGAAAAAGACGATGCAGAAAAGGAATCTAGCTGTACGCTGCACTGATGCACTAAATGTATCCAGCTTAATGATATAATAACTGGATTCCACACCAAGGTCCATTAACACAGTCCCATCATGCTCCCGAGACGTAGGCTGGCTTCACACGAGCGTATGCATATCTGCGTATTTGCGGAATGAAGACTGCTTTTTTGCATGCGCATTGGCATATAGTTTGCTAGTAGAGATGAGCGAGCATACTCGCTAAGGACAATTGCTTGATCGATCATTGTCCTTAGCGAGTATCTCTCCGCTCGGCAGAGAAGGTTCGGGTGCCGGCGCGGTTGACAGGTGAGTTGCGGCAGTGAGCAGGAGGGAGGGAGGGGAGGGGGGAGAAAGGGAGAGAGAGATCTCCCCTCTGTTCCTCCCCGCTCTCCTCCGCCGCTGGCAGCCGAACCTTTTCTCTCGAGCGGGCAGGTTCTCGCTAAGGCAATGCTCGCTCATCACTATTTGCTAGCTATTGTGCGTGCAAAAAAATAGCACCAATGCTCCCAGCCATTGAAATGGCTAATTAATCTAATGACTTCAAGATGTCTGCTCTTCCTACGCAATTATGCAGCATAATCCACTTGACCTCTATGGGGAGTTTTGGTGCGCAGCGGCACAGCAAAATCCAGCATGCTACATTTTATTTGCACATTGCATTTGCGCATGCAAAATACGCTCTTGTGAACAAACTCATTGAAATCAATGTCTTAGATTTTCTGCGTATTTTCTATTGCTGGGGACTCCCTTCATCTCCCTTCAGTGGAGGGATTCCACTCCCTTCTTCTCCCCTGCAGGGGAACCTCTCTCTCCCTGTAGCGGGGATATCCCTCCAGCCCCCTGAGATGAAGAGAAGCCTAGCGGAGAAGGGGTTCCTCCGGGGCTTTCCTTCATCTCTCTCTCCTCCTGGAGCAGCAGCGCCTTTTAAAAGCAACATTCAATTGCGTGAATGGGCAATTTCACCGCTAATTAGGCTCGGGCCTTGATAGCGGGAAATCGTCCATCCATGCGATATTTTAGCAGAGTTAGCCACAATTTTTTCTGCGTGATTTTATAGCCCGTGTGAATGAGCCCTAAGGGTGACTACCCACTACCATTTTTTTTCCCCTGCGAACTTCGCAGCGTTTTTCTTTCTCCAGGGTTCTATGGGACTTGTAATGTTAAAATCGTGCAATTTACCGCAAAATCGTGATTTTGCGCGATCGCGGTTTTAACATTACAAGTCCCATAGACCCCTGCAGAAAAAAAAATGCTGCGAATTTCGCAGGGAAAAAAAACTGTAGTGGGTAGTCACCCAAAGGCTGGTTTCACACCAGCAAGAATGTGGTGCGAGTTTTGTGCATAGCGAGACGCATAAACCATGCACGAATATGAACTTCATGCATTTCACAGCAGCATAAATAAGGAATCACCAGATCACTTCCATACTTAAAGTATACATATTTAATTTATTAATTGTCCCTTGATGAATTAGTCTGAAGAAAAGCATCAGCCCATATCTGGGACCGTATTATGGGACCAAATTGTTTTCTATAGGCTACTGGTTGGCTAGAGCTGCATTCCCTTAATGCTTTAAGCCTTTTTCATGACACCTCCCTAATGGGATATACATTTTGTATTGCCCCCATGTGCTCTCTTCCTCTCCTGTGATGTTAGTGAGATAACTCCTGCAAAGCTTTCTCTACAGATCAGGAGGTATATGCCTATTAGGCTCTGTACTCAGTGTGAAAAATGCAAGATTTTAGGATTTTTTATATTTAGATAGATAGATAGATAGATATGAGATAGATAGATAGATAGATATGAGATAGATAGATAGATAGATATGAGATAGATAGATAGATAGATATGAGATAGATAGATAGATAGATATGAGATAGATAGATAGATAGATAGATATGAGATAGATAGATAGATATGAGATAGATAGATAGATAGATATGAGATAGATAGATAGATAGATATGAGATAGATAGATAGATAGATAGATAGATATGAGATAGATAGATATGAGATAGATAGATAGATATGAGATAGATAGATAGATAGATATGAGATAGATAGATAGATAGATAGATAGATATGAGATAGATAGATAGATAGATATGAGATAGATAGATAGATAGATATGAGATAGATAGATAGATAGATAGATAGATAGATATGAGATAGATAGATATGAGATAGATAGATAGATAGATATGAGATAGATAGATATGAGATATGAGATAGATAGATATGAGATAGATAGATAGATAGATATGAGATAGATAGATATGAGATATGAGATAGATAGATATGAGATATGAGATAGATAGATATGAGATATGAGATAGATAGATAGATATGAGATAGATAGATAGATATGAGATAGATAGATAGATATGAGATAGATAGATAGATATGAGATAGATAGATAGATATGAGATAGATATGTGATAGATAGATAGATATGAGATAGATAGATAGATAGATAGATATGAGATAGATATGAGATAGATAGATAGATATGAGATAGATAGATAGATAGATAGATATGAGATAGATAGATAGATATGAGATAGATAGATAGATATGAGATAGATAGATAGATATGAGATAGATAGATATGAGATAGATAGATAGATATATCTCATATCTATCTATATATCTCATATCTATCTATCTATCTCATATCTATCTATCTATCTATCTCCTATCTATCTCATATCTCATATCTATCTATCTATCTCATATCTATCTATCTATCTATCTCATATCTATCTATCTATCTATCTCATATCTATCTATCTATCTATCTCATATCTATCTATCTATCTCATATCTATCTATCTATCTTATATCTATCTATCTCATATCTATCTATCTCATATCTATCTATCTCATATCTATCTATCTCATATCTATCTATCTCATATCTATCTATCTCATATCTATCTATCTCATATCTATCTATCTCATATCTATCTATCTATCTCATATCTATCTATCTCATATCTATCTATCTATCTCATATCTATCTATCTCATATCTATCTATCTCATATCTATCTCATATCTATCTATCTCATATCTATCTATCTCATATCTATCTCATATCTATCTATCTCATATCTATCTATCTATCTATCTATCTATCTATCTATCTATCTATCTCATATCTATCTATCTCATATCTATCTATCTCATATCTATCTATCTATCTCATATCTATCTATCTATCTCATATCTATCTATCTATCTCATATCTATCTATCTCATATCTATCTATCTATCTCATATCTATCTCATATCTATCTATCTATCTATCTCATATCTCATATCTATCTATCTATCTCATATCTATCTATCTATCTCATATCTATCTATCTATCTATCTCATATCTATCTATCTATCTCATATCTATCTATCTATCTATCTCATATCTATCTATCTATCTATCTATCTATCTATCTATCTATCTATCTATCTATCTATCTGAGATAGATAGATAGATAGATAGATAGATATGAGATAGATAGATAGATAGATAGATAGATAGATAGATATGAGATAGATAGATATGAGATAGATAGATAGACAGACAGATAGATAGATAGATAGATAGATAGATAGATAGATAGATAGATATGAGATAGATAGATAGATAGATAGATATGAGATAGATATGAGATAGATAGATAGATATGAGATAGATAGATAGATATGAGATAGATATGAGATAGATAGATATGAGATAGATATGAGATAGATAGATAGATATGAGATAGATATGAGATAGATAGATAGATATGAGATAGATATGAGATAGATAGATAGATATGAGATAGATAGATAGATAGATATGAGATAGATAGATAGATATGAGATAGATAGATAGATATGAGATAGATAGATAGATATGAGATAGATAGATAGATAGATATGAGATAGATAGATAGATATGAGATAGATAGATAGATATGAGATAGATAGATAGATAGATAGATAGATAGATAGATAGATATGAGATAGATAGATAGATAGATAGATAGATAGATAGATAGATAGATATTAGATAGATAGATAGATAGATATGAGATAGATAGATAGATAGATAGATAGATAGATAGATATGAGATATGAGATAGATAGATAGATATGAGATAGATAGATATGAGATAGATAGATATGAGATAGATAGATAGATATGAGATAGATAGATAGATATGAGATAGATAGATAGATATGAGATAGATATGAGATAGATAGATAGATATGAGATAGATATGAGAGATAGATAGATATGAGATAGATATGAGATAGATAGATAGATATGAGATAGATAGATAGATAGATAGATATGAGATAGATAGATAGATAGATAGATAGATATGAGAGATAGATAGATAGATAGATATGAGAGATAGATAGATAGATAGATAGATAGATATGAGATAGATAGATAGATATGAGATAGATAGATAGATATGAGATATATCTATCTATCTCATATCTATCTCATATCTATCTATCTATCTCATATCTATCTCATATCTATCTATCTATCTCATATCTATCTCATATCTATCTATCTATCTCATATCTATCTCATATCTATCTATCTATCTCATATCTATCTCATATCTATCTATCTATCTCATATCTATCTCATATCTATCTCATATCTATCTATCTATCTCATATCTATCTCATATCTATCTCATATCTATCTCATATCTATCTCATATCTATCTCATATCTATCTATCTATCTCTCTATCTCATATCTATCTATCTATCTCATATCTATCTATCTATCTCATATCTATCTATCTATCTCATATCTATCTATCTATCTCATATCTATCTATCCATCTCATATCTATCTATCTATCTATCTATCTCATATCTATCTATCTATCTCATATCTATCTATCTATCTCATATCTATCTATCTCATATCTATCTATCTATCTCATATCTATCTATCTCATATCTATCTATCTATCTCATATCTATCTATCTATCTCATATCTCATATCTATCTATCTATCTATCTCATATCTCATATCTATCTATCTATCTATCTATCTCATATCTATCTATCTATCTATCTCATATCTATCTCATATCTATCTCATATCTATCTATCTATCTCATATCTATCTATCTATCTATCTATCTCATATCTATCTATCTCATATCTATCTATCTATCTATCTATCTCATATCTATCTATCTATCTATCTCAGATAGATAGATAGATAGATATGAGATAGATAGATAGATAGATATGAGATAGATAGATAGATATGAGATATATCTATCTATCTATCTATCTATCTCATATCTATCTATCTATCTCATATCTATCTCATATCTATCTCATATCTATCTATCTATCTCATATCTATCTCATATCTATCTATCTCATATCTATCTCATATCTATCTATCTATCTCATATCTATCTCATATCTATCTCATATCTATCTCATATCTATCTATCTATCTCATATCTATCTATCTATCTCATATCTATCTCATATCTATCTCATATCTATCTATCTATCTCATATCTATCTCATATCTATCTCATATCTATCTCATATCTATCTCATATCTATCTCATATCTATCTCATATCTATCTCATATCTATCTCATATCTATCTATCTATCTCATATCTATCTATCTATCTCATATCTATCTATCTATCTATCTATCTATCTATCTCATATCTATCTATCTATCTCATATCTATCTATCTCATATCTATCTATCTATCTCATATCTATCTATCTATCTCATATCTCATATCTATCTATCTATCTATCTCATATCTCATATCTATCTATCTATCTATCTCATATCTATCTATCTATCTATCTCATATCTATCTCATATCTATCTATCTATCTATCTATCTATCTCATATCTATCTATCTATCTATCTCATATCTATCTATCTCATATCTATCTATCTATCTATCTCATATCTATCTATCTATCTATCTCATATCTATCTCATATCTATCTATCTATCTATCTATCTCATATCTATCTATCTATCTATCTATCTATCTCATATCTATCTATCTCATATCTATCTATCTATCTATCTCATATCTATCTATCTATCTATCTCAGATAGATAGATAGATAGATATGAGATAGATAGATAGATAGATAGATAGATAGATAGATATGAGATAGATAGATAGATAGATAGATATGAGATAGATAGATAGATAGATAGATATGAGATAGATATGAGATAGATAGATATGAGATAGATAGATATGAGATAGATAGATAGATATGAGATAGATAGATAGATATGAGATAGATAGATAGATATGAGATAGATAGATATGAGATAGATAGATAGATATGAGATAGATAGATATGAGATAGATAGATAGATATGAGATAGATAGATATGAGATAGATAGATAGATATGAGATAGATAGATATGAGATAGATAGATAGATATGAGATAGATAGATATGAGATAGATAGATAGATATGAGATAGATATGAGATAGATAGATATGAGATAGATAGATATGAGATAGATAGATATGAGATAGATAGATATGAGATAGATAGATAGATAGATATGAGATAGATAGATAGATATGAGATAGATAGATAGATATGAGATAGATATGAGATAGATAGATAGATATGAGATAGATATGAGATAGATAGATAGATATGAGATAGATAGATATGAGATAGATATGAGATAGATATGAGATAGATATGAGATAGATATGAGATAGATATGAGATAGATAGATAGATAGATATGAGATAGATAGATAGATAGATATGAGATAGATAGATAGATATGAGATAGATAGATAGATATGAGATAGATATGAGATAGATAGATAGATATGAGATAGATATGAGATAGATAGATAGATATGAGATAGATATGAGATAGATAGATATGAGATATGAGATAGATAGATAGATAGATAGATAGATAGATAGATAGATAGATAGGAGATAGATAGATAGATATGAGATAGATATGAGATAGATAGATAGATAGATAGATAGATAGATGATAGATAGATAGATAGATAGATAGATATGAGATAGATAGATAGATAGATATGAGATAGATAGATATGAGATAGATAGATAGATATGAGATAGATAGATATGAGATAGATAGATAGATATGAGATAGATAGATAGATATGAGATAGATAGATATGAGATAGATAGATAGATATGAGATAGATAGATAGATATGAGATAGATAGATAGATATGAGATAGATAGATATGAGATAGCTAGATAGATATGAGATAGATAGATATGAGATAGCTAGATAGATATGAGATAGATAGATAGATAGATATGAGATAGATAGATATGAGATAGATAGATATGAGATAGATATGAGATAGATAGATAGATATGAGATAGATAGATAGATAGATAGATAGATATGAGATAGATAGATATTAGATAGATAGATAGATAGGAGATATGAGATAGATAGATAGATAGATAGATAGATAGATAGATAGATAGATAGATATGAGATAGATAGATAGATAGATAGATAGATATGAGATAGATAGATAGATAGATAGATAGATAGATATGAGATAGATAGATAGATAGATAGATATGAGATAGATAGATATGAGATAGATAGATATGAGATAGATAGATATGAGATAGATAGATAGATAGATATGAGATAGATAGATATGAGATAGATATGAGATAGATAGATAGATATGAGATAGATAGATAGATATGAGATAGATAGATAGATAGATATGAGATAGATAGATAGATAGATAGATAGATATGAGATAGATAGATATGAGATAGATAGATAGATAGATAGATAGATAGATAGATAGATAGATAGATAGATAGATATGAGATAGATAGATAGATAGATAGATAGATAGATATGAGATAGATAGATAGATAGATAGATAGATAGATAGGAGATATGAGATAGATAGATAGATAGATAGATAGATAGATAGATAGATAGATAGATAGATAGATAGATATGAGATAGATAGATAGATAGATAGATATGAGATAGATAGATAGATAGATAGATAGATAGATAGATAGATAGATATGAGATAGATAGATAGATAGATATGAGATAGATAGATATGAGATAGATAGATATGAGATAGATAGATATGAGATAGATATGAGATAGATATGAGATAGATAGATAGATAGATAGATAGGAGATAGATAGATAGATAGATAGATAGATATGAGATAGATAGATATGAGATAGATAGATAGATAGTGCCCATAAATCCAAGAAAAAAAATCTACAAAGATTCTTTAAAAAAACACAAAAATGTGACTTATGTAAAAGGTCATTTTATGATGACACCTTCCCTTTAAACTCACCTCCTGTACATTATATGGCAGTTCTGGAAATAATCTGGTGAGATCAGTGTGAAACATGATAATATCTTATCACTAGATGCCTATGACCTCCTGATCTAGTAAAAGCTCAGCCAGCAATAACCAGGCTTATCTATGTAGGGTAAAGATGTCAGAACCCCTTTAGAGTGAGAATACACTGAATTCTTGAGTCTCTTTTCTGCAGATAAGCTGATTCTAAAGGTGCCTTTGCATGAGACGACTGCCGGACTATCCTGCCTCTGCTTTTCATTCATATGAATTGTTCCGTCGCTAGTGATATTCCGCCTCAGCCGTGGACAGGGGGCCTTACACATCCCGGCCATCACTTGGGTTTTATTTCTGCTAAAGACCAAGCTACTTCAACGGGTGAGCGATTTCTCGTTCAGCGCCCTGTCAGCAGCTGCGTGTACATGGGACCATTATCACCCAAGTAGGCTGTTTTCAATGATAATTTGGGTGATAATCACCTAGTGTGAAGATATCTTTAGTTATATCTGCTGCAAAGTCTGCCAATACATGTCCCAGTGTGATGGCCAACCAGCTTTATAGAAACACTGACTGCTATCCATCAGGTCTCTATGAACGTTCATCTGTCTCCAGAACTCCCAATTATAGGTTATCGAGCAAATTTCTGCACTTATTACAGGCCAACTCTCTTTCCGGATTCTAAGGACAGCATTCGAGTTTTCTCCATCAGTGACGGTCCCAATTTTGAGAAATAGTGTTCCAATCTGTAAGCCACCCTCATCATTCAACTGTAAGGCCTCTTGCACACAGGCGGAAATTCCGCGTCGGGGTTTCACGCAGAATTTCCGCCCAGGCCCGCTGCCATAGGATTGCATTGGATAATGCAATCCTATGCAGACAGCCGCGATTTGACCTTGTGAAAACTTGCACGGTAAACAAATAGCGGCATGTCCTATTTCTGTCTTTCTTTGTGAGAGAGAGAGAGATTACTCTTTATTAGAGATGAGCGAGCACCAAATAAGTCAATGGGCGACTCCAGCATTTTTGTATATGACTGATGCTCGCTAAGGTTTTGATTTGTGCAAATCTTCAAAACCTACGAAAGTGATGGAAACGACACAGATATGGATAGGGCAGGTGAGGGGCAACATGCAGGGCTGCATCTCAGGTTCCCAGGTCTCACTATTAAGCCATAATAGCGGCAATAGTGCCCCCCCCCCCCTAACAATTTTTACTTCGGACAAACCCTCATTAGCAAGGCACACCTTAGCAAACCACCACACTACCTCCAACTAAGCACAAGCACTGCCTGCGGGACACACCGCTGCCTCTTCTCCTGGGTTACATGCTGCCCAACCCCCCGCACGACCCTGCGTCCACAGCGCACACAAAAGTGTAGATGCGCAGCCTTCAGCTGCCCTCATGCCACACACTGGCTTCATAGCCAACCACCCTCATGTCTATTTATAAGTGCGTCTGCCATGAGGAGGAACCGGAGGCACACACTGCAGAGGGTTGGCATGACCAGGCAGCGACCCTCTTTAAAAGGGGAGGGGTGATAGCCGCCCGCAATACTGTAGAGAATCGATGACAAATTGACATTCGATCTTCATTCCAATCCTGTTCTACCTCCGGCAGGAGCTGCAAACGTGGGCATGAGTTACATAACTATGGGGAATACATGTGCCCACACAGTATTCATTCTCTCTAGGTGTCGACGGTACAGAAAATAAATCCCATTGCAGTGCCCCGGATAGCTGAGGTGACGTGAGAGGAAATACATGTTGGCCGCGGCCCACACAACATGCCCCAGACATTCTCTTTTTTTTTTACAAGTGCCTGGCAGTTGTAACTGCGCTATGGCAAGTCCGTGGGCACCCGCAGCATGGGTGGCTAGCAGGAACCCACAGACGGTACAGAAAGAAATCCCATTACAGTGCCCCGGATAGCTGAGGTGACATGAGAGGAAATAGATGTGGGCCGCGGCCAACACTCCATGTCCCAGACATTAGTTATTTTTAAAAGTGCCTGGCAGTTATAACTGCGTTATGGCAAGTCCGTGGGCACCCGCAGCATGGGTGGCTAGCAGGAACCCACAGACGGTACAGAAAGAAATCCCATTGCAGTGCCCCGGATAGCTGAGGTGACATGAGAGGAAATAGATGTGGGCCGCGGCCCACACTCCATGCCCTAGTCAGTTGTGGTTTTTCTTTGGCCCAGATAGGTAGAACACCACGATGGGAAGACTTAGTGTGCCCATAGTATACACAAACCCCTGTAATATTCCTGTTGCAAAGGTATAAGCTGACCCCAGTAACAGTTATGTTGCAGAAGTCTAGGGAGACCCCAGTAACTTCTGTAGTAACAGTATAGACAGACCCCTGTAACATTTCATTAGCAGAAGCATAGGCAGACACCAGTACCATTTTGGTAGCAGAAGTATACGCAGACCCCCTGTAACATTTACGAGGCAGAAGTATAGGCAGACCCCAGTATCAGTTCTGTAGCAGCAGTATAGGCAGACCCCAGTATCAGTTCTGTAGCAGCAGTATAGGCAGACCCCAGTATTAGTTCTGTAGCAGCCCTATAGGCAGACCCCTGTAACATTTATGAAGCAGAAGTATAGGCACACCCCAGTAACATCCTTGTGGCAGCAGTGTAGGCAGACCCCTGTAGCATTTATGTAGCAGAAGTATAGGCAGACCCGAGTAACAGTTATGTTGCAGCAGTATAGGCAAACCCCAGTATCAGTTCTGTAGCAGCGGTATAGGCAGACCCCAGTAACATTTTAGTTGCAGAAGTATACGCAGACCCCAGAAACATTTATGTATTGGCAGACCCTGTAACATTTCTGCAGCTGAAGTATAGGCAGAGCCCTGTAACGTTAATGCAGTTATGCTCCTCTCCTTTGGCCCAAACAAGTTTCTCCGATAACTGTGGTAACACGAGAGAAAATACATGATGCGCATTGCTGATCCCCTGACACCAAGCGGAAGGAGGAGGTGGCATTACAAGGCCAAGACAGCATGACCAGGACCCGCTATAGTCTGTGTGGGAAGCACGTTAGCGGGCCCACTGTCAGGCTCGGTTCCGTGCCTCCATGGGCAAAATCAAACCTTCAGATATGAATAAGAGCCAATGGACAAAGGTAAAGCCACAGTACAAAAGTGGAAGCGACAACAGCTATGTGGAAAAGCTACTATTTTCTGAGACAGGAGCATTTGATAGCAATGAAATGGATATTCTAGGTACTAAAAGTCTGAACTCCTCCTCATCTCAATCTGAAATATGGAAAGGCTTCATTCATATGTTTTTTATTAAGCATTTCAAAGTGTTTGCAATGCAAGTTTCTGACTATACCACTCATCTTTATCAGGAATTACCAAAGCTGATAAAAAGTAAAGGCTTCATCAGTCCAAAATCAGTCCGGTAGTATGTGCATCTCAGCTGGCCTGCTTCCACAAAGGATATGTGCCTGCTGCTACTCTGTCCCCAGCCCTGCAGGGATGCTGTGTTCTATAGTCGGCTCTATTCCCAACTCAGCTGTACACTGAAGTATGTAATTATCAGTATCAACAAGATGGAATCAGAAGCCGCTATTGCTGTACCAGTTGGCTGAAAGCTTCAGCTAAGGATAATCGAATACAACCCCGGTTGTATTTAGTAGGTTTTCGGAACTGTGGCCAGGATTAAGAGGGCTGGGGGGCAATCCTATTGTGCCGGTAGAGGTGAAAGATGGACCACTGCAAAGGCATTTGCCAAGAATGTTTTCATTGTTGGAGGAGGAGGAGGGGGAAGGTTTTGAGGAGGTGGCATAGACTGCCGCAGATACCAGAACCGAGGAAGGACCCGCAATTCTGGGTGTGGGTAGGACGTGTGCGGTCCAAGGCTCTGACTCGGTCTCAGCCTCCACCAAATTTACCCAATGTGCCGTTAGAAAGATATAGTGGCCCTGCCCGCCAGTACTTGTCCATGTGTCCGTGGTTAAGTGGACCTTCCCAGTAACCGCCTTGGTGAGGGCACGATTTATGTTGCGGGAGACGTGCTGCTGTATGGCTGGGATGGCACACCGGGAAAAATAGTGGCGACTTGGGACCGAGTAGCGTGGGACCGCCATCCTCATCTTTTTGGAAAGCCTCCGTTTCCACAAGCCTGCACGGCAGAATCTCCAGGCTGATCAATTTGGCAATATGCACGTTTAAAGCTTGAGCGTGCGGGTGCGTGGTGGCGTATTCGCGCTAGCGACAGCTGGACGCTGCGCTGAGAGATGGATGGAGCCGAGGACAGCTGAGTGTGCCTTCTAATCAGAATAGCCTTGATGGGTGATATTATTACTAAGGTTGTAACTCGGGAACTAGAGTCGCCATAACATACAGTAGGTATAATTCAATGTAGAGGATAAATCAGTAGTCATTAAACTCTCTGATAAAACTGGAACTATTGTTATAATGGATAATTTTGAGTACAAAATCATGTTAGACTGATTGTCCTTGTAAATCCCTGAATACACAATCAGTCCTTAGATCAACAACTAACTGGAGAGAACTGTTTGGATACCCACATATTTTAGTACTTGGCCGGAAGTCCCCAGCCTCATCATCCGGACCCCAGGAACTTTCCAAAGGTTGGGCATCGGTCATGACAAACTCCTCAGGTGGGAGACCACAGTAACATTTCAGGAGCAGAAGTATAGGCAGTCCGAAGTAACATTTCTGTTGCAGAAGTATAGGCAGACCCCTGTAGCATTACTGTGGCAGAAGTATAGGCAGGCAGACCCGAGTTACATTTCTGTAGCAAGAGTGTAGGCCAACCCCTGACACATTGGTGTACCACGAGTGTAGGCGAAGGCCAGAAAAATTACTTGGATTACAGTGTAGGTGAGGGCCCCAAAAATTTGTGTACCAACAGTACAAATGTACCCCAGAAAAATTACTCAACCCAGAGGGCAGGTGAAAGCCAGTAATATTTTAGCTTACTGTGGCTTAATTTGTAACAGAGCCTTGAGGCAAGCCCTTTTTAAAAAAAATTGGTTCATGTTGAAATTTCAATGCTTTAGTTAGAAACGTAGAAATATTGCTTGAAAAAAGTTATGAGTCTTTTGGGCCGCAGAAAAATTGGCAGTTCAGCGTGATGACATGATGTTTCAGGAGGAGGAGGAGGAGGAGGAGGAGGAGGACTAATATCATAGACAGATTGACAAAGGTAAATGTCTCTTTTTTGCCAGGTGATAGCGAAGAATGCTTGTATCCACAGTTGCAGCAAAAAGAATCTTTAAGTTTCGCTGCTCTCCACTGCTGGAGAAGAGAAGTCTGGGGAAATCCAGGCTTTGTTCATCTTTATGAGTGTAAGCATGTCGGCACTGGCAGTTAACAGGCGGGTACGCTTATCTGTGATGATTCCCCAAGCTGCACTAAATACCCTCTTCGACAAGACGCTAGCAGCAGGGCAAGCAAGCACCTCCACGGCATACAGCGCCAGTTCATGCCACGTGTCCAGCTTTGACACCCAGTAGTTGTACGAAGCAGAGGCGTCACGGAGGACGGTGGTACGATCGGCTACGTACTCCCTCACCATCTTTTTTACAGTGCTCCCTCCGACTCAGCCTCGACTGGGGAGTGGTGACACAGTCTTGCTGGGGAGCCATAAAGCTGGCAAAGGCCTTGGAGAGTGTTGCCCTGCCTGCGCTGAACATGCTGCCTGATCTCTGCACCTCCCCTGCTACTTGGCCCTCGGAACTGCGCCTTCTGCCACTAGCGCTGTCAGACCAGTTGGCAGTTTACCATCAGTTTGTCCACCAGGGCCCTGTGGTATTGCATCACTCTCGAACCCCTTTCCTCTTCGGGAATGAGAGTGGAAAGGTTCTCCTTATACCGTGGGTCGAGCAGTGTGTACACCCAGTAATCCGTAGTGGCCAGAATGCGTGTAACGCGAGGGTCACGAGAAAGGCATCCTAACATGAAGTCAGCCATGTGTGCCCGGGTACCTGTACGCAAAACATCGCTATCCTCACTAGGAAGATCACTTTCAGGATCCTCCTCTCTTCCACAGGCCATACACGCTGAACAGATGAGAGGCAAGCAGCATGGGTACCCTCTGCAGTGAGTTCAGCTGTCTCTTCCCCCTCCTCCTCAGGCTCCTCCCCCTCCTCCTCCCCCAAAACGTGCTGAGATATAGACATGAGGGTGCTCTGACTATCCAGCGACATACTGTCTTCCCCAGTCTCCTCTTCCGACCGCAAAGTGTCAGCCTTCATGCTTTGCAGGGAACTTCTCAACAGGCATAGCAGGCAAGCTAATGATTGCAGCATTGCCGCTCACCATCTGGGTAGACTCCTCAAAGTTTCCAAGGACCTGGCAGATATCTGCCATCCATGCTCCCTCCTCTGTAAAGAATTGAGGAGGCTGACTCCCACTACGCCACCCATGTTGGAGTTGGTATTTCACTATAGCTCTACGCTGCTCATAGAGCCTGGCCAACATGTGCAGCGTAGAGTTCCACTGTGTGGGCACGTCGCACAGCAGTCGGTGCACTGGCAGATTAAACCGATGTTGCAGGGTCCTCAGGGTGGCAGCGTCCGTGTTGGACTTGCAGAAATGTGCGCTGACCCGGCGCACCTTGCCGAGGAGGTCTAACAAGTTTAGGTAGTTTTTCAGAAACCGCTGAACCACCAAATTAAAAATGTGGGCCAGGCATGGAATGTGTGTGAGGCTGCCGAGCTGCAGAGCCACCACCAGGTTACGGCCATTGTCACACACGACCATGCCCTGTTGGAGGCTCAGCGGTGAAAGCCAGAGGTCGGTCTGCTCTGTCAGACCATGCAACAGTTCGGGGGCCGTGTGCCTCATCTCTCCTAAGCTGATTAGTTTCAGCACGGCCTGCTGACGCTTGCCCACCGCTGTGCTGCCGCGCGACACCGACTGCTGGCGACGTGCTGCTGACACATCTTAATTGCGAGACAGAGGTTGCGTAGGGGGAGGAGGAGGGGGAAGGTTTAGTGGAGGTGGCATACATCGCTGCAGATACCAGCACCGAGCTGGGGCCCGCTATTCTGGGTGTGGGTAGGACGTGAGCGGTCCCAGGCTCTGACTCAGTCCCAGCCTCCACTAAATTCACCCAACGTGCCGTCAGGGAGATATAGTGGCCCTGCCCGCCTGTGCTTGCCCACGTGTCCGTTGTTAAGTGGACCTTCCCTGGAACCATGTTGGTGAGGGCACGTGCAATGTTGCGAGAGACGTGGTCGTGCAGGGCTGGGACACCGTGAAAAATAGTGGTGACTGAGGACCGAGTAGCGCGGGGCCGCCGCCGCCATCATGTTTTTGAAAGCCTCCGTTTCCACAAGCCTGTACGGCAGCATCTCCAGGCTGATCAATTTGGCAATGTGCACGTTTAGAGCTTGAGCGTGCGGGTGCGTGGTGGCGTATTTGCGCTTGCGCTAGCGACAGCTGGACGCTGCGCTGAGAGACATTGCTGGATGGGGCCGAGGACAGCGGAGGTGAGAGTGTGGGTGCAGGCCGGGAGACGCTCGTGCCTGTGTCCTGAGAGGGGGGTTGGATCTCAGTGGCAGGTTGGGGCACAGGGGGGAGAGGCAGTGGTGCAACCCGGAGGCGGTGAACGGCCTTCATCCCACCTTGTGGGGAGCTTGGCCATCATATGCCTGCGCATGCTGATGTTGGTGAGGCTGGTAATGGTGGCTCCCTGGCTGATCCTGGCGCGACAAAGGTTGCACACCACTGTTCGTCGGTCGTCTGCGCTCTCAGTGAAAAACTGCCACACCTTTGAGCACCTTGGCCTCTGCACGGTGGCTTGGTGCGAGGGGGCGCTTTGGGAAACAGTTGGTGGATTATTCGTTCTGGCCCTGCCTCTACCCCTGGCCACCGCACTGCCTCTTTCAACCTGTCCTGCTGCTGCACTTGCCTCCCCCTCTGAAGACCTGTCCTCCGTTGGCTTTTCAAACCAGGTGGGGTCAGTCACCTCATCGTCCAGCGGCTCTTCCTCTGAATCCTCTGTGCGCTCCTCCCTCACCCACTGAAAGCTCTTGAGACAGTTGCCGGAAGTCCCCAGCCTCATCCCCCGGACCCCGGGAACTTTCCAAAGGTTGGGCATCGGTCACGACAAACTCCTCCGGTGGGAGAGGAACCATTGCTGCCCAATCTGGGCAGGGGCCCGAGAATAGTTCCTGGGAGTCTGCCCGCTCCTCAGAATGTGTCATTTTCATGGAGTGAGGAGGCTGGGAGGAAGGAGGAGCAGCAGGCAGAGGATTCAGAGTTGCAGCTGTGGACGGCGTAGAAGACTAGGTGGTCGATAGATTGCTGGATGCACTTTCTGCCATCCACGACAGGACCTGCTCACACTGCTCAGTTTCTAATAAAGGTCTACCACGTGGACCCATTCATTGTGATATGAATCTGGGGACCCTAGAAACTTGCCTCTCTCCTAATCCCACAGCAGTCGGCTGCGATACACCTGGACCAGGAGCTCGGCCTGTGCCCACACCCTGACTTGGGCCTCCGTGTCATCGCCCGCGTCCACGTCCTCTAGGCCTACCCCTACCCCTCAGCATGGTGTATTACGAGTTGAGCAGAAACAGAACGCTGTAATTAAATGTGCCGCTTATTGGCCTGTGGTTGGAGGCTGACTTCGCTTACAGAGTGCACAGCAGAGCCAGGAAACAATTATGCGCAAGCCTGTAACGAGACCTAGATGCGTATGACTGAGCTACTGGAATTCACAGCGCAGAACCAGTCAAGTAGCCAAAGGCCAGTGGTAGGCCTTAAGTATTTTGCTTCAATTTTTTAAAATGGTGAGGTGAAAATCCAGACAGACACCGTATGCAGCGTATATATGTATACTGTTTCCCTGTGGCGGGATGACGGCGTTCATGTAACGGACACAGCAGAGCCAGGAAACAATTATGCGCAAGCCTGTAGCGAGACCTAGGTGCATATGACTGAGCTACTGGAATTCATAGCGCAGAACCAGTCAAGTAGCCAAAGGCCATGTAGCCAAAGTAGCCAAAGGCCTTAAGTATTTTGCTTCAATTTTTAAAAATGGTGAGGTGAAAATCCAGACAGACACCGTATGCAGTGTATATATGTATACTGTTTCCCTGTGGCGGGATGACGGCGATCATGTAACGGACACAGCAGAGCCAGGAAACAATTATGCACAAGCCTGTAGTGAGACCTAGGTGCGTATGACTGAACTACTGGAATTCACAGCGCAGAACCAGTCAAGTGGCCAAAGGGCAGTGGTAGGCCTTAAAGGGGTTGTCCCGCGGCAGCAAGTGGGTCTATACACTTCTGTATGGCCATATTAATGCACTTTGTAATGTACATTGTGCATTAATTATGAGCCATACAGAAGTTATCAAAAGTTTTATACTCACCTGCTCCGTTGCTGGCGTCCTCGTCTCCATGGTGCCGACTAATTTTCAGCCTCCGATGGCCAAATTAGCCGCGCTTGCGCAGTCCGGGTCTTCTGCTGTCTTCAATGGGGCCGCTCGTGCAGAATGCCGACTCCGTGTAGCTCCGCCCCGTCACGTGCCGATTCCAGCCAATCAGGAGGCTGGAATCGGCAATGGACCGCACAGAAGAGCTGCGGTCCACGGAGGGAGCAGACCCCGGCGGCCATCTTCAGCAGGTGAGTATGAAGACGCCGGACCGCCGGGATTCAGGTAAGCACTCTCCGGTTTGTTTTTTTAACCCCTGCATCGGGGTTGTCTCGCGCCGAACGGGGGGGGGGGGGGTTAAAAAAAAAAAAACCCCGTTTCGGCGCGGGACAACCCCTTTAAGTATTTTGCTTCAATTTTTTAAAATGGTGAGGTGAAAAACCAGACAGACACCGTATGCAGCGTATATTATGTATACTGTTTCCCTGTGGCGGGATGACGGCGATCATGTAACAGACACGGCAGAGCCAGGAAACAATTATGCACAAGCCTGCTGTAACGCTTAGCTGGGTATTAATTAGCGACTACTACCCCCAGCAGACACGCATTAAACTGAACACTGTCACAGGCAGCCCAAAGATTTTTTATTCCAATTTTTTTGAAAAAGCCCACTGCCTATATAGCCAGTATACCTCTTTCCCTGTACCACTGATTCTGCCTCACCAGTACTGCCCCTATACTCTGTAAAATGATTGCAGACTGAGGACGCAATGCTCTGCACGCCCGATATACAAAAAAAAAAAAAATTGTGTAACACTGCTAAAAGCAGCCTGCACAGTACTGCACACGGTCAGATGTGGCCCTAAGAAGGACCGTTGGGGTTCTTGAAGACTAAAATAACTCCTAACGCTCTCCGTATAGCAGCTACAGCAAGACAGCACTTTCCCTGATCTCTGTCAGCCTGCATCTGTGGGGAGCCGCGGGCGGGGCCGATTTTAATACTCGGGTGTCATCTGATCTCCCCAGCCACTCACTGCAGGGGTGTGGGATAGGGCTGGAATGTCACAGGAGGAAGTTGTAATGCCTTCCCTGTGCTTCTATTGGCCAGAAAAGCGCGCAAATTTCTCAGGGAAGGAAATGTAATGGAGTTGAGCACCACGTGGTGCTCGTCTCCAGTAACGAGCATCTCGAACACCCTAATACTCGAACGAGCATCAAGCTCGGACGAGTACACTCGCTCATCTCTACTCTTAAAGATTGTTATACAGTGGTTTTGGTGAACTTTGTTTGTTTTAAAGTAGTTCAGACCGAATTTTTAGTTTTTATTAGATCTGCAAGGGGTTACTTTAAAGAGGGGAGAGGCACGAGGAACAGTCAATATAAGGCAACACAGGAGACAAATATTAATATTTTTATGAACTTTATTTATATTGGTTTAGTAAAACCTTCAGTAGGGAGCCCTTGATTACATTATGTCACCCTTGCACCTTGATATAAGAACTTGCTAAACTGTGATAAGAAAATGTCTGCAGCATATAATGTAGGTCCAATAATCAAAAGCATAGCCCCTTTCCAATCAGGCTGTAAAGCTGATAAAAAGCAATATAGATCTTACCTGCCCACACAGCAAAAAGATCAAAGTCACCCCCCATTAACTCAGGAGTTGCATAAATATATCCAAGGTTCACTATAGACAGTAATTAGCTGTAGATATGGCCACACATTACACGCTGTTAAGTTATACGAGTACTGTATTGATGTTTTCACCATACACTATACTGGGTTTAACTACAGTACATTGTATTGCTCTGTAGCACATGTACATGCTCTGGTGCACTGCTAGGCCAGCAGTGTTGCCACCTTTGTATAGAGTGTTGGTAACAGGAACAGCATTCCTCTGAAAGAGAATGTCAATTAGTGAGGCCCATTGACCTGGGAAGTCCTGAGATGGTCCCATAGCTTTGTGGCATTTAGAGCATGCACCATAGCATCACTTGGTGGAGTTACTAAGGCCCTTTAAATGTCTGCAGTTTGGCACCATTCAGAGTTGTATAATTGTGTAGTTAGGTGCAGAAGTGTGAAGTGTGTACCACCCAATGCACTCAAGTCAGAAACCACCTAGCTACGGCTAACACAATCCTAGGATTATTAATACTCTATTGTCAATATGAAGCAATAATGCTTTGTATTAAGCACAAAATAACAGCAACACTTTGTGGAAAATATTGATAATTAACTGTCCTATGGCCAAATACAATGCACAACTTCACTTCAGTGCTAAGCACCCCAACACAGGCCTTTTAGAAATGCCAGTTCCCATGTCCAAGTACAATGTCTCTTCGAATAATACAGTCCGTAATCCAGTTTCAAGTTTTCTAAATATCATAGTCCATAAGATGGATTTTACATAATTTCGGTGTCAGCAAACCTAGCCCTTCCTGTGTCAGGCCTGCTAACATATAGATTGTAGCAGTGCACACATCTTGTGGTTTTACTGAGGCTGGTCTCACTTACAATTTGTTTTCAACGTGCTCCTTGATCCAGGAAAGCTGAGTGCTGAAGGGAGCTTTGAAGCAGCTGGACAAGTAGACTTCAAAAAGACTGTCACAACTTCACAGGGGGCCTGTAATGTACAACAGCCTTGCTAAACCAGAGCAGGAAATATTTACAGTACGAGATAAGGACAGGAATAGACCTTCTCCTCCCTACTTTGGAACTGGCCACAGCCAGACCTGCTATCTTTGTGGAGCCAATTTTAACAAAGGAACTTCTCTCAAACAAGGAGGAAAATGTAATTTAGAAATTATGACTGATCTATACGTTGCAGCTTTTCGGCAAGGATATTTTGCGAAACGTCACATCACTACGAACCAGATGCAGGAACTCCCATCATTGTGAGATGCCCAGAGACCCCAGAATCGCATATCTATGAAAATATGTATCTGAACACATCCATGTGTGGGCTCAAACCACAAGTAAAATCATGACAGGAAACTTAGCTGCCTGGTGTAAGCAAAACCCCATGGGGACTGGAAGGAACTGAATGGGAGTTACCTCGCCTAGGGTTTAAAAATTGCACATGGACTCATATTCAGTGTCAGCCCGTTAAATTCCACTGTGTGTGCAGTAACTCCATACAAAGATTGGTAACACTCTTTATTTTCATACTTTTAATATTGTCTACAAATATTTTATGGATGTCTCTTGCCTATTACCTTGTAATATCTTTTTTTTTTTGTAAATAAGCACTGCTATGTTTTTAGAATTAAACTTTCAATTAAAAAATGAACCTCGTCCGTGTTAACACTAAACTAAATCTCTAAAGACAAAATTGTGGGTTATTAGCATTCAGATCCAGCGCCTGTGAACATTGGTGGTAGCAGCGATATTGGGCACAGGGCTAGGTGGATTGCTGTAGAATTGTGGCCAGAGGTGATGGTTGCTTGTCTGGTTGACATGCAGAGTCTCGGAAAGTTGGGTGCCAATCACTCCACAATCTAAGCCTCCCCTTGCCTATGCGACAACTCCAATCTGGCAATCAGAATAATCCCAGGATTACCGACCCTTCTGAAGTAATTAATGATTATAACTAGAGATGAGCGAGCACCAAAATGCTCGGGTGCTCGTTACTCGAGACGAACTTTTTGCGATGCTCGAGGGTTCGTTTCGAGTAACGAACCCCATTGAAGTCAATGGGCGACCCGAGCATTTTTGTATTTCGCCGATGCTCGCTAAGGTTTTCGTTTGTGAAAATCTGGGCAATTCAAGAAAGTGATGGGAACGACACAGCAACGGATAGGGCAGGCGAGGGGCCACATGTTGGGCTGCATCTCAAGTTCCCAGGTCCCACTATTAAGCCACAATAGCGGCAAGAGTGGGCCCCCCCCCTCCCAACAACTTTTACTTCTGAAAAGCCCTCATTAGCAAAGCATACCTTTGCTAAGCACCACACTATCTCCAACAAAGCACAATCACTGCCTGCATGACACTCCGCTGCCACTTCTCCTGGGTTACATGGTGCCCAACCCCCCCCCCCCCCCGCACGACCCAGTGTCCACAGCGCACACCAAACTGTCCCTGCCCAGCCTTCAGCTGCCCTCATGTCTATTTATAAGTGCGTCTGCCATCAGGAGGAACCGCAGGCACACACTGCAGAGGGTTGGCACGGCTAGGCAGCGACCCTCTTTAAAAGGAGCGGGGCGATAGTCCACAATGCTGTACAGAAGCAATGAGAAATCCAATCCTGTGCCACCTCCATCTGGAGCTGAACACGTTGGCATAGCAATGGGGAACCTATGTGCCACACACTATTCATTCTGTCAAGGTGTCTGCATGCCCCAGTCAGACCGCGTTTTTTTATAAATAGTCACAGGCAGGTACAACTCCGCAATGGGAATTCCGTGTGCACCCACAGCATGGGTGGCTCCCTGGAACCCACCGGCTGTACGTAAATGTATCCCATTGCAGTGCCCTGGACAGCAGAGCTAACGTCAGATTAAATGCAGGTGGGCTTCGGCCCACACTGCATGCCCCAACCGGACCAGGGTTTTTAATTCATAGACACAGGCAGGTACAACTCCCTATTGTGAAGTCCCTGTGGACCGACAGCATGGGTGGGTGCCAGGAAGCCACCGGCGGTACATAAATATATCCCATTGCAGTGCCCATCACAGCTGAGGTAATGTCATGTTTAATGCAGGTGGGCTTCGGCCCACACTGCATGCCCCAGTCAGACTGGGGTTCTTTAGAAGTGGACAGATGCAGTTACAACTCCCTGTGGACCCACAGCATGGGTGGCTCCCTGGAACCCACTGGCGGTACATAAATATATCCCATTGCATTGCCCATCACAGCTGAGGTAATAAATTCATGTTTAATGCAGGTGGGCTTCGGCCTACACTGCATGCCCCAGTCAGACTGGGGTTCTTTAGAAGTGGACAGATGCAGTTACAACTCCCTGTGGCATCCCTGGAACCCACCGGCGGTACATAAATACATCCCATTGCAGTGCCCAACACAGCTGATGTAACGTCAGCTGTAATGCAGGTGGGCTAAAAATTAATTTGATTACACTGTAGGCGAAGGCCCCCAAAAATTGGTGTACCAACAGTACTAATGTACCTGAGAAAAATTGCCCATGCCCAACCAAGAGGGCAGGTGAAACCCATTAATCGCTTTGGTTAATGTGGCTTAATTGGTAACTAGGCCTGGAGGCAGCCCAGTTAAAATAAAAATTGGTTGAGGTGAAAGTTTCAACGCTTTAATGAGCATTGAAACGTATTAAAATTGTTTAGAAAAATTATATGACTGAGCCTTGTGGGCCTAAGAAAAATTGCCCGTTCGGCGTGATTATGTGAGCTTTCAGGAGGAGGAGCAGGAGGAGGAGGAGGAATATTATACACAGATTGATGAAGCAAAAAGGTCCCCGTTTTGGATGGTGATAGAGAACGATGCTTCCATCCGCGGGTGCAGCCTACGTATTGCTTAGGTATCGCTGCTGTCCGCTGGTGGAGTAGAGAAGTCTGGGGAAATCCAGGCTTTGTTCATCTTGATGAGTGTTAGCCTGTCGGCACTGTCGGTTGACAGGCGGGTACGCTTATCTGTGATGATTCCCCCAGCCGCACTAAACACCCTCTCTGACAAGACGCTAGCCGCAGGACAAGCAAGCACCTCCAGGGCATACAGCGCGAGTTCAGGCCATGTGTCCAGCTTCGACACCCAGTAGTTGTAGGGGGCAGAGGCGTCACGGAGGATGGTCGTGCGATCTGCTACGTACTCCCTCACCATCCTCTTACAGTGCTCCCCCCGACTCAGCCGTGACTGAGGAGCGGTGACACAGTCTTGCTGGGGAGCCATAAAGCTGTCAAGGGCCTTAGAGAGTGTTGCCCTGCCTGTGCTGTACATGCTGCCTGATCTCTGCGCCTCCCCTGCTACCTGACCCTCGGAACTGCGCCTTCGGCCACTAGCGCTGTCGTATGGGAATTTTACCATCAGTTTGTCCGCCAGGGTCCTGTGGTATAGCAACACTCTCGAACCCCTTTCCTCTTCGGGTATTAGAGTGGAAAGGTTCTCCTTATACCGTGGGTCGAGCAGTGTGTACACCCAGTAATCCGTAGTGGCCAGAATGCGTGTAACGCGAGGGTCACGAGAAAGGCATCCTAACATGAAGTCAGCCATGTGTGCCAGGGTACCTGTACGCAACACATGGCTGTCCTCACTAGGAAGATCACTTTCAGGATCCTCCTCCTCCTCCTCCTCAGGCCATACACGCTGAAAGGATGACAGGCAAGCAGCATGTGTACCCTCAGCAGTGGGCCAAGCTGTCTCTTCCCCCTCCTCCTCATCTTCTTCCTCCTCCTCACCGCGCTGAGATATAGACAGGAGGGTGCTCTGACTATCCAGTGACATACTGTCTTCCCCCGAGTCTGTTTCCGAGCACAAAGCGTCTGCCTTCATGCTTTGCAGGGAACTTCTCAAGATGCATAGCAGAGGAATGGTGATGCTAATGATTGCAGCATCGCCGCTCACCACCTGGGTAGACTCCTCAAACTTTCCAAGGACCTGGCAGATGTCTGCCAACCAGGCCCACTCTTCTGAAAAGAATTGAGGAGGCTGACTCCCACTGCGCCGCCCATGTTGGAGTTGGTATTCCACTATAGCTCTACGCTGCTCATAGAGCCTGGCCAACATATGCAGCGTAGATTTCCACCGTATGGGCACGTCGCACAGCAGTCGGTGCACTGGCAGATTAAACCGATGTTGCAGGGTGCGCAGGGTGGCAGTGTCCGTGTGGGACTTGCGGAAATGTGCGCTTTTCAGAAAGCGCTGAACCACCAAATTAAAGACGTGGGCCAGGCATGGCACGTGCGTGAGGCTGCCGAGCTGCAGAGCCGCCACCAGGTTACGGCCGTTGTCACACACGACCATGCCCGGTTGGAGGCTCAGTGGCGCAAGCCAGCGGTCGGTCTGCTCTGTCAGACCCTGCAGCAGTTCGTGGGCCGTGTGCCTCTTATCTCCTAAGCTGAGTAGTTTCAGCACGGCCTGCTGCCGCTTGCCCACCGCTGTGCTGCCACGCCGCGCGACACCGACTGCTGGCGACGTGCTGCTGCTGCTGACACATCTTGATTGCGAGACAGAGGTTGCGTTGGAGGAGGAGGAGGAGGAGGAGGGTGCTTTAGTGGAGGAAGCATACACCGCCGCAGATACCACCACCGAGCTGGGGCCCGCAATTCTGGGGGTGGGTAGGACGCGAGCGGTCCCAGGCTCTGACTCTGTCCCAGCCTCCACTAAATTCACCGAATGTGCCGTCAGGGAGATATAGTGGCCCTGCCCGCCTGTGCTTGTCCACGTGTCCGTTGTTAAGTGGACCTTGGCAGTAACCGCGTTGGTGAGGGCACGTACAATGTTGCGGGAGACGTGGTCGTGCAGGGCTGGGACAGCACATCGGGAAAAGTAGTGGCGACTGGGAACTGAGTAGCGCGGGGCCACCGCCGCCATCATACTTTTGAAGGACTCAGTTTCCACAACCCTATATGGCAGCATCTCCAGGCTGATAAATTTGGCTATGTGCACGTTTAACGCTTGAGCGTGCGGGTGCGTGGCGGCGTACTTGCGCTTGCGCTCAAACACTTGCGCTAGCGACGGCTGGACGCTGCGCTGACAGACATTGCTGGATGGGGCCGAGGACAGCGGAGGTGAGGGTGTGGGTGCAGGCCAGGAGACGGTAGTGCCTGTGTCCTCAGAGCGGGGTTGGATCTCAGTGGCAGGTTGGGGCACAGGGGGAGAGGCAGCGGTGCAAACCGGAGGCGGTGAACGGCCTTCGTCCCACCTTGTGGGGTGCTTGGCCATCATATGTCTGCGCATGCTGGTGGTGGTGAGGCTGGTGGTGGTGGCTCCCCGGCTGATCTTGGCGCGACAAAGGTTGCACACCACTGTTCGTCGGTCGTCTGCACTCTCAGTGAAAAACTGCCAGACCTTTGAGCACCTCGGCCTCTGCAGGGTGGCATGGCGCGAGGGGGCGCTTTGGGAAACAGTTGGTGGATTATTCGGTCTGGCCCTGTCTCTACCCCTGGACACCGCACTGCCTCTTGCAACCTCCCCTGCTGCTGCCCTTGCCTCCCCCTCTGAAGACCTGTCCTCAGTAGGCGTAGCAAACCAGGTGGGGTCAGTCACCTCATTGTCCTGCTGCTCTTCCTCTATATCCTCTGTGCGCTCCTCCCTCGGACTTAATGCCCTTACTACTACCTCACTGATAGACAACTGTGTCTCATCGTCATCGGCCTCCTCACCCACTGAAAGGTCTTGAGACAGTTGCCGGAAGTCCCCAGCCTCATCCCCCGGACTCCGGGAACTTTCCAATGGTTGGGCATCAGTCACGATAAACTCCTCTGGTGGGAGAGGAACCACTGCTGCCCAATCTGAGCAGGGGCCCGAGAACAGTTCCTGGGAGTCTGCCCGCTCCTCAGAATGTCTCATTGTAATGGAGTGAGGAGGCTGGGAGGAAGGAGGGGCAGCAGCCAGAGGATTCTGAGTTGCAGCAGTGGACGGCGCAGAATTGTGGGTGGACGATAGATTGCTGGAAGCACTTTCTGCCATCCACGACAGGACCTGCTCACACTGCTCATTTTCTAATAAAGGTCTACCGCGTGGACCCATTAATTGTGCGATGAATGTGGGGACGCCAGAAACGTGCCTCTCTCCTAATCCTGCAGCAGTCGGCTGCGATACACCTGGATCAGGAGCTCGGCCTGTGCCCACACCCTGACTTGGGCCTCCGCGTCCTCGGCCGCGTCCACGTCCTCTAGGCCTACCCCTACCCCTCAGCATGCTGTATTACCAGTAGTGCAGAAACAGAACGCTGTAATTAAATGTGCCGCTTAATGGCCTGTGGTTGGAGGCTGACTTTGCTTACAGAACGCCAGGAAATAATTTGGCGCAAGCCTGCTGTAAGACTTAGCTGGCTGCGTATGATTTTGTAGAACTACTACACCCAGCACAGACAGACCCAGAACACTGAGCACAGTGACAGGCAGGCCAAATAGATTTTTTGCCCCAAATTTTTTAGCAAAGGCCCACTGCCTATATTCAATCAATAATATGTCTTCTGTCCCTGCCTAAGCACTTCTGTCCCTGGAGTATGTCACAGAACTGCAGAGTGTTGCACTGTGAACTGCAACACAGCGGTGATTTCAGAGCCCAGACAGAGCCAGGAAATAATTTGGCGCAAGCCTGCTGTAACACTTAGCTGGCTGCGTATGATTTTGTAGAACTACTACACCCAGCACAGACAGACCCAGAACACTGAGCACAGTCACAGGCAGGCCAAATAGATTTTTTTCCCACAAATTTTTTTGCAAAGGCCCACTGCCTATATTCAATCAATAATATGTCTTCTGTCCCTGCCTACGCACTTCTGGCCCTGGAGTATTACTGCAGGACGGAATGCTCTGCACGGCAGATATACCAAAAAAAAAAAAAATGTGCAACACTGCAAAAAACAGACTCCACAGTACTGCACACAGTTAGATGTGGCCCTAGGAAGGACCGTTGGGGTTCTTGAAGCCTAAAATACTCCTAACGCTCTCCCTATAGCAGCTCCGGCACCAGCAGCACTGTCCCTGATCTATGTCAGAATGCATCTGAGGCGAGCCGCGGGAGGGGCCGATTTTTATACTCGGGTGACACCTGATCTCGCCAGCCACTCACTGCAGAGGGGTGGTATAGGGCTTGAACGTCGCAGGGGGAAGTTGTAATGCCTTCCCTGTCTTTCAATTGGCCAGAAAAGCGCGCTAACGTCTCAGAGATGAAAGTGAAAGTAACCCGAACATCGCGTGGTACTCGTTACGAGTAACGAGCATCTCGAACACGCTAATACTCGAACGAGTATCAAGCTCGGACGAGTACGTTCGCTCATCTCTAATTATAACATATAATATTGTATCGCTCAAGAAAGACGCCCCTTTTGCCATCACCACGTCCTCAGGGAGAGAGTTCCACAGTCTTACTGCTCTTACAGTAAAGACCCTCTTCTATGTCGGTGTAGAAACCTTCTGTACTCTAGATGTAGAGAGCGCCCCCTTGTTACAATCCTGGGTATAAATAGGTGATGGGAGAGATCTTTGTATTGTCCCCTGATATATTTATACATAGTTATTAGGTCACTCCACAGCTGTCTTTTCTCTAAACTAAATAACGCCAATTTTGATCAGCTCTCTGGGTATTGCAGTCTGCCCATTTCCTGTATTATTAAGTTGTCTCCCTATGTACCCGCTCAAGCTCTGATACTTCTTTTTGAGTACCGGTGCCCAAAACTGTCCACAATATTCCATTTGTGGTCTGACCAGTGACTTGTAAAGAGGAAAAACAATGTTCTCATCATGTGCTCCTAGACCTCTTTTGATGCACCCCATGATCCTATTTGCCTTGGCAGCAGCTGCCTGACACTGGTTGCTCCAGTTAAGCTTACAGTTAGCTAAAACCCCCAAGTCCTTTTTGATGTCAGTGTCACCCAGTGGTTTCCCACTGTGTAATGGTGACATGTATTTCTCTGCCCATGTGCAGAACGTTAAATCTAATTTGCCATTTTTCTGCCCCCAACTTATCCAGATCCTCTTGCAACTACATTCTGTCCTCTTTTGTGTTAATTACTTTACATAGTTTTGTGTCATCTGCAAATATTAATATTTTACTGTGCAATCCTTCAACTAGGTCAACATATTGAAAAGAATGGGGCCCAAAACCGCCCCCTGTGGTACCCCACTAGTAACGGTGATCCAATCCTGGTATGACATGGCCATGCCATATCTTTAAAGGCCTATCTTTAAAATAGGACAAGTGGCGATTTTTAACCTCACAGCATGGCTACGGGAGGGGAAGAGGGAAGAGATCGTTCATGCGAATCACTCGATTCAAAAGAATGGAGTTCATATTTGCGTGAGTTTTGTGCGTCTCTCAGCGCACAAAACCCACGTGAGATTCTTGCTCGTGTAAAATTAGCCTAATTTTGACAACGTTGGCAACATTTACATGTCACAATACCAGTTTGGGGGTCCCGAACAGCCCTTTCACAATGACATTGCAAGGTGCCATTCAGGTATCAGGGTAGCCCAAGTCCTTCTAAAGGCCCCCAGGTTTGTCATGCATGATTGTCTGTCTGATAGACTGCCTGTCAGAATACAGCATAGTACTGCATTAAACTGCATGAGCAATCACAAGATCAAATCCTCTAGGGTACTTAAAAAAAGGGACATTTTTTTATAAAGCACAGCATATAGAAAGTTTAAAACACAACTATTTCCATATTTAGAACAAAAAGAATGAAAAAAAAACATTTGGTGTCGCTGTGTCCATAAAAAGTCTGATCTATTAAAAAAAATTGTGTCATCTATCCCAAAAAAGGAGAAACCAAAAAATAAAGGTCGTGTCTTTAAGGAGTAATTACTGCTCAGGTTGTAATGTTTTTTGTTTAAGTTGTTATTTTCTGAATACGGTAGTAGCCGTTTGGACTCTATGTAGGTATTAAAGTTATAGTGTGTGTTTTTATATTGTATAGTTTGATATAGATTTTATTGCCATGTTTTATATTGTTGTCTATTGGTCATAGGTTTTATTATGTACAGCAGATGATGGGGTTGATTTCAAAATATTTAAGTGCTGGTTGGATGGGGTGTAACTGTGTAAGCCATCGTTTTTAAATATAGCTTACCTTTTTGTGAATGCTTGCTGTTTGGGCAGGGTGGAGCAGGAGAAAATCGAATTGTGTGTGTTTTAATTATAGGAAAAGAACTAGCAATAATTTATTTACCTAATAAAGCTGCAACTGTACTTAAGGGAGGCAGCGGCTCTGGGAATTTACTTCTTGTCAGTGCATCCCGACAGAACTGTCATTTCAGAAGCTGCTGCAGTTTGCCTTGGTGAGTATTTGTTTTTTACTGATTCTTTTCTGTCTTATGCTGCCATGTGATATTTATTAATCTGCTTATATTCCATAGTAACCTTTGCTGTCCGATATGTATGTGGTTCTCTGGGCTATATGGTGATGTCTAGGTTGCAGTCTTTAGTTCGTACTGCTCAGTCTGATGTTATAAGGCTATCCCAGCAGCCCTGTAATCAGCCCCCTCTCCATCAAAGACCCCAGAGGAGAATAGGAATGGGTAATGGTTGGTTCTGGGAGATTGGGAGCTGTGGAAGATAAATGTGCTAATTTCGGACTATCTGTATATAATTCCTATGGTGTTCTATCTGAACTAGATGGTGCTGTGGTTACTGATACAAATTGGGTTCCTTATGTGCCGAGTAATGTGACTAGTAAGGGAGAAGTTGTTCTGCATGAGGCATCAGGTGTAATAATAATTTAATCATTTAGCTTTCGTACACAAAGAATTCCAAAATTTTAACCAAGAAATTTGTAAGATAACAGGTTCAACTACATTTTCAAAGGTGTTCCTGGTCTGTAATAAGATGAACAAGGCACATTGTATCTCAGAATTTAAATTGAACCTGCCCAAGGCACCATAAACTAATTTATGGTGCTATTAGGGCAAGTGACAAGTTGCCGGAGGAGGTATGTTTCATATGCACCTGCTTCCTTTGTTCCCACCTGTAAAGTTCACATTCTGGATGAAAATCTGACTCTTTTTAGAGCCCCATGCACGCACTCTCCTATACTAGACTCTGGAGAGCGTGCACAGGACTCTGAAAAGAGTCAGATTTTTTTTCCGTTGCATGGACTTCGCAGGTGGGCACCGCAGGAAGTATCAAAAATACCTCGCCCTGTCACCTGCCATAACAGCGCCATTAGTTAGTTTATGGTGCTTTAGGCAGGTGACAGCTTCCCTTTAATGAGTTACTAAGACAATGTTGTAAAACTGAAAGTTTTGGACATGTTAGCCATGATGTTGGTAGATGAAGTTTAAGTTCTTCAAGAGCGATGGTTTACATCATTCATATGAAGGTAAAGATAAGCTGGGTGAGGAATTCAGCTATTCAAGATTTAGCTATTTATGGAGCTGGGTGTGCCGGGACGGTACTGTAAAGTATTGTAACCCCTAGCTCTGCTGAGTGTGTTTCAACCTTATACATCCTCTTCTTCAGACTTTATTATATTAAGACATTTTGTAGATTAACTATATTCCACTGTAACTGGTGCATCCATGGGAGCCTCAGTTACAGGGAAAACATCCCCCTGTAGTCACTCTACAGGGGGCACCTGGCGGTCATGTGACCGCTGGTTTGAATAATGGGTGTAACAGTTCTTCTTTCTCTCTTTACTACATAGCGCTCACTGAGCGCTATGTTGCCTGCAAGAGGGAAGTGGTTAGAAACTGCTTTTGCCTTCTTCTCAAGGTTCTCAGCTATGACTAACAGCCAAGGACCCGACCTGCTCCTGTTAGATTGCAGCAGCAGGATCTTTAATCCTGCACCGTATTTTACTGTCAGCTACCGTAGAATTAAAGCCCAGAACCAAGCGCCATAAATTTATTGTACTTGGTCCTCAAGGGGGTAACTTGGCATACAGTTTCAGAAGGTTAAAACACAGTTTCAATACTTGGCAATGCTGTCTCTCGACAAGTTACACTCTTCAAAAAGAACCTATCATCACCTTTGAGTCCCATAAAGTACATTATGGAGCTTAAAGGTGAGGGAACTGGGAGCCCAGGGAGTGATGTTAGATACTCACCATGCACCCTGTATTTGCATTACTTTGCAAAGTTGGCGCAGTCATTTCAGCCAGCTCTGTGCATGTGCGCTCTATTCATCTCTATGACAGAGCATGCACACACAACCGTCTGAAGAGTCACGCTGTGCGCGCGCCAACGACCGGGGAACACAATGCAGGAATAGTATCAAAAATTCACAATTTTTGGGACAAAATGTTGCTTGCTCCAAAGTTGAAACTTTTTAACCTAGAAGTCCTACACAGAAAGTTTAATAAATTCCCCTCCTCGTGTGTTTCTTCTAGTTTGGCATATCTGCACATTCTGTGTCTTATTTTACTACATAAAGGTAATTACCCGCTTTGTTCTCAGTCTGCTAGGAAAGGTGAGTGTTTGGAATCGGGTCACATGATGCAGGGTAGCCTGGTAATTGGTGTTATTGGGCTTCCTGTTGGCATCCAATGCTGCACCCAGAGAATGTAGAGACCGTCTTGAAGTTGGTTTATGCAATGTAATCAATATGTAACTAAAAACTTCCTGTTTAGGAACTTTGGTGGCAGCGCATTAATGTATAATGTGTGGTCCATGGGCGAAACTTATGATGCTTATGATGTAGTTTCTGGTGTCGCTTTGAAAAAAATTGTTGCAAATGTTTTGCTGGCCATGCAACTTCTCTTCAAAGTGGGTGGGGCTTAATGGGGGTGGTGGGGCTGCCCCAGACTGACAGATTTATGTATAAATGTATGCCAGAAATTAGGGTAAACTATACCAGAAATGTATGGTAGGCTGGACTTGGTGTACACTGATAAGAAGGTGCATGGAGCTGCGCGTGCCTCTTCATGTGCTCGGCGCACCATACATTAGGTGAAAATATACTAAGCTCGGTGTCAGAAATGCTGGAGCTGGAGGTGCTATAGAAGGTATGGCTCCCATTGAATTCAATTGGAGCGAAGTGTTCTATTCAGCTATGTTCACACATGGCGGATTTGCAGTGCAGACCCTCCACATAGAAGATCCGCAGTGTTTACAGTAGCAGCAAAGTGGATGAATCCAATTGCAGAAAATTACCTGCAGAGCAGATTTTGAACCCTCAGTATGTTAAGTATAGCAGTGGATTTTCGAGATCAGATTCCACCTCTTCAAATGACGGGGGTGAAAACCGCACAAATGGTGCAGGTTTAGGAGAAACATTTTGCAACAAATCCATCCTGTGCGGACATAGCCTTACACTTCTGCCTCCAACCACAATGGACACAGAACAGTCAACATCTGGCCCGCTGCAGTGAGTGCGAGGGCTGAGATCAGGTGTATGGGGGCCTTAAAGCAACCCTCAGGGCCTGGACAAAGATGGCTACACCACTTCTCTAACTACCTGATGTACGCTGTGCATTAAGATGCATCATTAGTCTAAGACGCTACACCTGTCAGCAGTACCGGCCAGTCAGAGCACCATGTAGTGTCTTAGATTTCCAATGTGTACTAATGCACAGTGTACATCAGGCAGTCATAGATGTGGTGCAGCCATCTTCGTTTGTCCAGGACTGGAGAGTTTTTCTACGTTTTCACTGAATCTCCTTGTATCAATCTATAATGTCTGTTCAGTCAATGTCTTTTTCTACAGTTTGATGTACATTATATTTGCATCTTTAAGAATTGCACAAGTCACCTGAAGTTGGAGGTCTTTTAAGACTCTGGCCTTTCTGCCTAAGTCTTTTTATCTACTCACATTAGCTCGGTATCACTGGGAACTAAAAGATTGTGGTCACCATGACCATTGATCTGCAAGACAAACATTGATGTTGAGCCAAGCTGTAAAGCCAGAGATGACATCACCTCGCCGCTGATCAGCCCCATAAATCAAACCACTTAAGCTCCAGCTGATGTTCTCATTCACAGAATAAAACCCTAAAATATAACTTTTAATCTAATTCATTTAAAAAAGGGACAAAGTTATGCAACTAGTCAAACATGAAAAAAACTTTTTACGTTCCGATAGAAGAGACTGCAGCTATCCAACCAAACCGTTATTAGGGTCAATAACAGGATTCAAACTCAGGGCCCCAGAGTTTCAAAGCCAAGACGGTAGCTTCTTTATAAGGGTAGAAAATTCATATAGTGTGGAAAAAGGTGATAATCAAAGAATGTTGAAGCCCAAATAATTAGAAAGCATCCATAAGATGATACAATAGTAAATATAGACAAATTCCCCTTTAGATAGTTCACCATAACATTACTTGTAAGATAGCTTTAAGAGAAACAGGTTAGTACTAATTACAAGCTCTGTGAACAAAGCTAGCTAATCATAGCAGCTGTCATCAGACTGTTATATCAAAGACTGACTGGTTCCTCACAAGACATATATTAAATACACAAAATTATTGCTAAACAATCTGGAAACCGTGGTCCCGATATAGAATTCCCCCAAAAAACAGGAGGTCCACTTAGGCTCAAAGGTGCAAAAACATGGCAGACTTGTATCCCAGCATAACACTAGGAAAACAAGTCAGAAAACTCAACGGGTTTCTTTTAGTCTTGTTGAACACTAAATTATCAGGAGTAAAAATCTTTGTTTTGTATCATGACTGTCTTTTTGGTTATGCTTCAGAGTCCAAAAAATAGATAAACAGTAAATGATAAAGATAATAGTCAGTAGCCAGTCCTGATGGTGGACTGATAATAGTCAGTAGTCAGTCTTGATGGGAGACTGGTACTGGGTAGAAAAAACGATGTTCTCATTCATTTCATCTCACTCTTTTTGTAGCTGAAGAACTCTCTCCAAAATGCCTGGACTCGTTGGAACATATGAGAAGAAGCAGAATGAAGGCTTTCTGTGTTGCATGAAGTTACTTAGTAAGTGTCAATGACAAGCAAGTTAAACTGAATGATGTGAAACGGCAGACAAAGGCTTTTCTATGAGGTAGCATCTGAGGGGATGGGAAGCAACATCCTCAATAGGAGTACACATTCTGTGATGCCACTGCACCATTACCAGTCATGTCACTAGTACTAGACTAGACCAAGGGTGGTCTTTAGAGATGAGCGAGAAACGCTTGTCTGACTTCGCCATAACGCAGAGCTAATGTAAGTCTAGGTGTCTATTTTCATTGGTGTAATATCAGAGCCGTGTGTTAAAAACACAGTATCTATATTGCATGAAAAATACAGCCATTATGGTTTATGGAAAGTGAGTAAAGTACAGATGCAACCGTATGTAATCTGCATTCATTGGTAACATCTTCTATTTTTACATGGTAGAGGGCAAAACCAATGACTGCAAATACAGATCAAATATATAAACCTACATCTGCAATATCATGTGTAACACATCCATATTACAGATGTTATATGGTCATACAGGGGCGTAGCTAAAGGTTCAGGGGCCTGGGTGCAATAGATATAATGCCCACTGAAACCTTTTCTATTTTGGTCAGTTGGTTGTAATTTTCATCAGACTAGGGCTACACAGTAACCCTTGCCATGACGCAGGTCAGAGTGTAACTCTGTGATACTATAGTGACATAGAAGTCATTGTGGGTTGCATTTCAAATTGAAAGTTCCTGCAGATCGTAATGGTTGTAGCAACTTGCAAGTCACAGTGTGACTGCATTGAATTCTATTAGCTTAGAAGATCGCAGGGCTACACTGCACTTTTTGGTTGCATGACTTGTTGTGGTCAATGATGCCATTTAGACCTAAGCTAAATTTCCCTATTGAATTGTATATACTTGTGGTATTTGGCAACTGGGGTTGGCCTTTTATTCCTCACTCTTCTAGATCAAGAACATGGACAAGACATTGCCAGACCTTGACTTTGAAAGGTCTAACATCATCTTGAAGGCTTCCTAGGACCTTGTTGAGCCTATTGGTTGATTTTCAATGTTCTTGGTTTCAGACGTACCTGAAGAAAAGATGGAGAAGGCAAAAGGTCACAAGTGCACAATACAGATCGAGAAGACAGACAACGGCTGTTGTATCACAGAAAGAATTGGGGATGCTGTTGCAACAACTAATAAAATCACCTTTGATAAAAAGGGAGAAGTTGAACTGCCTTCAGGAGAGAAAGTCCAGGTATGGATATAATTGTCTTAAAGGGACATTTAAAGGGGTTGTAAACTATTGATGGCAATTAAAGTGACCCTCCAGGCCTGGACAAACAAGAGAAATGACTACCAGTTTATCTAACTACCTGATGCCCATGTGCATTAGTATGCATGATTAGTCTAAGACATTACACCTGCTTTAAGACAAAGGATTGTAAACTATAGATGGCTTATTCCCAGGATACGTTATCAATAGTAGATTGGCTAGGATCAGCTGCCAGGCCAACATACTTGTGCACTGAGCTGACTTCTGCAGGAAGCAGACGGCTCATTCTCACTGTATTGACCAAGTTTGGTATTGAAGGCAAAGTTTACATTCATTTCAGAGGGTACTTGGCCTGTGATACCAAGCCTGGCCACTACAGTAATAACAGAGCTGTTTGCTTCCTACAGAATTCAGATCAGTAAAGGAGTGCACTGGCCCAGTGAACAGCAGGGAGCCCAGGCAAGAACCCCACACCATTCTACTATTGATGATTTATCATGTGAATAGGACATCTA
The DNA here is from genome assembly GCF_035609145.1 of Eleutherodactylus coqui. Lineage (NCBI taxonomy): Eukaryota > Metazoa > Chordata > Amphibia > Anura > Eleutherodactylidae > Eleutherodactylus > Eleutherodactylus coqui. Next base: position 48,002,143 of record NC_089843.1, read on the forward strand.
GAGTTTATAACCAGACAGCCCCTTTAACCAGTGTTGCATATGAGCAGCATGTAGTGTCTTAGACTGCCAATGCATGCTATACATAGAGTGCATCAGGTAGCCAGAGAAGCGGTGCAGCCATCTTTTTGTCCAGGCCCAGATTGTCTTTTTAATAGTAGATTGTCAGAGGTTCATCACCAGGAGCTCCGGTACTATTGTATCTTGACGCCACCGGAAGCTAGGGTCTGACCTGGCTGTGTGTCAGTGAACGCCCGCTATCCAACCCCTGGCTTCCGATTGGCTGGCCATCAGTGGCTCTGCTGCAGTGCTGTGCCATGGGTGAAGCTATAACTAGCATCCCTGCCGCTGTCGCCATTCCCCCTGCGGCCGCTGCAACCGTCCCCGCTGTCATTGTGTCATGCCTGCTCTGGCGCCTCACTCATACCTGGCCTCAGCTACAGAGGGGAACGCTGTCAACGTCTATGTTGGTTCGGCGGACCGGGGGTAAAAAGGGTCACGCAAGAGCTGGTGGCCGAGCATCCTCACTAACGGCAGCATGTTTAGGGACGGCACCAATTCAATCGGCATGTGTGTGAGGGCCGGGGAGAGTGATAGCTCCATCGTCAGCATTGCTTTTTGCCTGGCCTTTAGGCTTAGGGTTAGTATTCGTGTTAGGCTTACATTATTAGCTGTAAATGCTGCCATGTTACAGGTGTAACATAGAAGCATGTACAGCTAATAATGTAAGCCTAACACAAACTAACCCTAACGGCCAGGCAAAAACAATGCTGACGCTGCAAGGACCTTCAGCTAGTCAGCCAATTGGGAGCTAGGGGCATGACAGGGGCGTTCTTCCTGTCAAACCCCTAGCTTCTGGTGGGGTCAGGGTACAACAGTACCAGGAACTCCCTGATCATCAGTTCTCTGGGCAGTGCACTCATACACTGAGCTGATTTCTGCAGGAAGCAGACAGTTCCATTCCCACTGCAGTGGCGAGGCTTGGTATTGCAGGTTCCCTGGCAGCAGACTCTGCTGACTTTATTACTGATTACTTTATTATCCTGAGGATCTAGGTGGTTGGAGTAAAACACTTGTAACTGACGCAACTTTCTGGTTGCAAGAAACTTTAAGAACCGGAAGAGTAAACGTTACTACTTTTATTGAATTAAAAGGGTTTTCCCTGTAGTACCCCAAACTATGTAAAAGATATACACTCATCGTGGCACTGGACTGCTGCTTAGGTGGTCTGGCCCCATAGCAGCTGATGTCACCAGATAGGTTTACAGGACATCACCCGCCGCTCAGCGATCAGTGCCGCCAATCGATCAGTGCCGCTCATCGATCAGTGCCGCTCATCGATCAGTGCCGCTCATCGATCAGTGCCGCTCATCGATCAGTGCCGCTCATCGATCAGTGCCGCTCATCGATCAGTGCCGCTCATCGATCAGTGCCGCTCATCGATCAGTGCCGCTCATCGGAGAGGTTACCTTTTTTAAATGCTGCTGGCAATTTTGACAGCAGCATTTAAATGCCCCGATCGATGTTCAGGGGTCCCGCAGTGCCCCTGTGATGAGATGGGGGGATGTTGTACAGTTGCCATAGCAGCTGGGGGCAGATTGCGCAGCAAGCCATGCCTGTGGCTTGAAAAATGTGGTGGTGATGGGGGTGGAGGGGTGGGTAAGGGCCACATTCTTAAGGGGTTAAAGAAACTAAATTTGAAGACGCTGCTCTATAGTACCTTTCCCCTACTTGTCAGTTTCTGCATCTATGAACACTAATATGATGACGGCGACCGCTGGTTAACACTTTTTGGTCTCTTCTAGGCTACAGCTACAGTTACACCTGAGTGCGATCAGATAGTAGTGACAGTGAACGAAAGCTTTAAGATAACCCTGAAACAAACTGAAGAGGGCATGAAAATTGTAAGTTGTTTTATGTTTGTTTGTGTCCTCCCCCCCCCCCCCTCCTTCTTCACAGCGATGTAGCGAGGTAAAAAATTGCTGCGTTTTTTTGGGTTTCTCGGAGCGCATCGCTTATTGTTTTCAATGGGACCTTAAAGACATCTCATGGCATTCGCATGCCGTGCAATGTGCCTGCGATGCTTCCCATTGAAGTCAGTAGGAAACACTTGCGATCCTCTAACCGGAGGATCGCAGTTTCACAGAAGCGAAGCGAGGTGCTTTTGAATTCTGGCATCAGCTGTGTAAAACGCACATCGGCGTGCGCTCGCCTGTGTGAATGTAACCTGCCTTGCCTGAATCACTGGAAACGGCGATTTTGGCCGATGGTCGTCCCGTGTACAGGCGGCTGCCGGAGGGCACAGATCGACAAATCAATCAACTGTCAGTTGCTTTGTTTTTAGCTCAGCTGTCGGCAGCTCATCTCGAAGCGACTGCAGTGAATGGCGGCAGCGGCCAGAAGAGATCTCTGGCGCGGTCCGCCACCATTCACAGAATGACTATGACTCCTGTGTAAAAGCAGAAGTGTGACAGTCGGTGGGACGGCTGCCTGGTGCTTATGCGCTAACAGTTGTCCTGACCTTAACCCCTTCCAGCTCCAGGACGTACATTTACATCTTGCAGCGTCGGGGGATGTATAGAGAGAGATCGCGGCGCGACCTCTCTTCATACAGCGCTGGCATCAGCTGTTTATTACAGCTGACACTCATGGGCAATAGCCGCAATCAGCCACGCAGCTGATCTCGGCTATTAACCCTTTAAATGTTGTGGTCCCCTAGGGTGGGCTAAAAAAAAAACAACTAAAAATTAGATCAATAAAGTTTTACTAATTGTTTAAAAAAAAAAAAGTTGTAAAAAAGTTTAAATCAACTCCTTTTGCCATATCTATAATAAACAAAAATACATATTTGGTATCGCCGCGTGCGTAAAAATCCGATCTATCAAAGTAGTGCATTATTTACCCCGCACGGTGAATGTTGTCCGAAAAAATATATAAAGAACGCCAAACATGCACTTTCAGTCACCCTGTCTCACAGAAAAAAATGCAATATGAAGCGATCAAAAAGTCCTATGTATTCCCAAATGGTACCAATGTAAAGCACAGGACGTACCGCACAAAATTAGCCCTCTTACAACTATATGAATGGAAAAATAAAAAAGTTATTGCGCAGAAGATGACGGCAGAAAATAATTTTGAAAAATTAAATGTCTTTGAAACAAAATACAAGTAGTACAACACTTTTTTAAAAGTTTTTCAGTCCTTTATATAGTACTTTAAATAATTGCAGTGAAAAATACAACTCGTCCTGCAAAAAACAAGCCCTCATACTGTGACATTGATTGATAAAAAAGTTAAGTTTTTTTTTAAAAGGGTGAGGAAAAAACAAAAATAGGGGAAAAAAAGGGCAGCATCATTAAGGGGTTAAACTCTTATATTCTGAACTCTGTAAGTTATCCATGTGCAACAGTAGCAGCTGTGTAACCAATCCAGCTCTGCTACATAATACAAGTTCATCTTCACTTTAAGAGTGACTATAGACAATCATATATTATAACATGGCTACATATGTAATAACTTCCATGATTGTGTTTTTATCTCTTAGACTGTGGAGAAGGATGGCAAAGTCTGCGTGATAGACTGCGCAAGAGTGGCTGAGAAAGAAACCGAGAAGGCGGAATAGATAAGACGTCTGTATTACTCTTATGTAAAATAAACTAATGCAAGAAAGGAAAAACTGGTCTTGTGTTCACTAGATAATATCCTCCTAATATGTTTCGGGTGGTCAGATATCAATGCAGGATATGATGCAGCAGACGGAGTAACCAAAGTATACAGGATTTATTTTAGAACCCAAAAAATCATCCATCTGAACAAGTGCATTGAAATCCAATCCGATGGTCGCGATTTTCTGGTGCGTAAAAATCGGCCAGCCAGAAAAGATTGCGCATTCCAGTCAGCCGCTTTTACGCTGACCGGAAAATATAGGTCTGACCCGGTTTTTGGCCAGAATACGCCGACTGGTCCCATAGACTCGTATGGGAGCCTATGGGAGCTGCTGGAAAAAGGAGGTGGGAGGGAGTTTAGCAGCGGCTCTGCTAAAGTACCTCCCCCTCTCTGCACCTTGCCGGCTACTGAGATGGGGCGGGAGATTAGCACACTAGCTCCACTAACCTCCCACCCCGTGCCGGCAGTCGGTAAGGGGCGGAGAGGGGGAGGGAGTTTAGCAGAGCTGAACTCTCCCCCCTCCCTACGGTATTCTGGGCTGCAGCGTACACACGCTGCATCCGGGCCGTCTGAATGGACATTAAAACAGGAGATGCAGCCACCAATTGGTTGTGACTGCTTCTCGTTCATGTAGCCGAAAAATCGCAGCACCCGTGTGATAGAGGCCTGACGGCGCTGGGGTCCTAGGTTCAAATCTCATCAAGGACATCATCAACTTTGAAAACCTCCATTCACCCTTGGTTAGATTTGGACAACTGAGCCACCACACCTTGTAACGTTGGTTCACATCTTATTATGGACCATATCAGCAGGAAGGTTGTATGTTCTCATGGGTTTGCTTCTCGAGCATGGTGGCCCAGTCATTAGAACTGCTGCCTTACAGGGCTGGAGGTGTAGGTTCAAATCTGACCAAGGGTGATGTCTGTATTGAGTTTTTAAAAGTTGATGTCCTTGATGAGATTAGAGCCTAGAACCCCAGAACGGTAAGACAACAGTGCTAATCACTGAGCCACATTCATTGAAGAGGTACCATAAAAAAAAAAAGTGTCTTTCTGTTCCACTCACCTCACGAAGTACAATGAATTAAAGTCCTTTTATATTGGAGTTCCAAAACTAGAAACAAAATCGCAGTAGCCTGTGCCCTTGATCCAGTGTGTGTAAAAACTACGGCAAAATGCTTATTTTGCTTTTTTAGGGAAGGAAACCTGAACAATAAAACTGATCAAAAAAAGCTGCGTGTAACCTGAAATGTACCAATAAAAACTACAGCTCGTCACACACAAACTCTCACACAGCTCCGTGCATGGGAAAATAAAAGTTATTAAAAATGGTACCAATAACTAGATTGCCACACATAAAACAAGCCCTCATGCGGCCATGTCAACAAAAATTGGTAAAAAATTCTGGCTTTTGAAAAGTGAAGATGAAAATTCCCCCCACCCCCCCACCCCCCAAAAAAAATATTGTGTTTATGGCCAAAATATGTCAGATCCTAAAGGGGTTAATTAACATTTTGATCTCAGTTGACTTTTTTTTCTTATTTGCAGAGTAGTAGCTGTGGCTAGTATGGAAATAAGCGCATATAGCTACCTGTGCCAGCTTCTCCACTACCAGAGCAATATATGTGCCTCTTTCCATACTAGCAGCAACCACTACTCTGCAACAATTAGAAAAGGGCCAACTGAGCCCAAAGTATCAGTGGCACTACCTATGGCTTTCAACATACACTAGAGCAGTTCACTTGATAAATACAGCACCAGAACCAAGCTTAGCTTCGTTGGACACCTGCATCACATGACCTAGCTATATAAAACATGGGCGCAGTGTAACCAGCGGTCATTTTACAGTTGAACAGAGGACACAGAAGCTGCAGCACATTTATATGCCTGTATAACATGTGGCCTGTTAATAGGGACAAATATTCTGCAGAGGATATATTACTGCTGGTGTGAAAGCTTGTATACCGGGGTTATATAGGAGGGAGCAGAGAAAGAAGCTGCATCATGTTTATATGCCTATATAACACATGGTCAGTACATTGGGAGAAGGGATATTTCTGCTGCTGTCAACGTATATACAGCAAAAACAGACAAATTACGCTTTCAATTACTCAGGTTTATATCCTGTTCTAAAAAAGGCCAGGAAACAATGCTCACACTTTCGCATTTCCACCTAGCCACCTTTTCGCCTGGGAGAGTTACAGCGACGTTATGCAGCTAGCTAGGAGTGGGAAACTGTTAGCAGAAGTTGAACTTCACTGACATTGACATCTACCCCATATTCCGGCGTGTCCATGTTCAGCAGCCAGCCCTCCATCCCCCAGTTATGGGAACGTAAAAAAAAAATACCACCCCGACCATCCACGAGCACAGAGCCTGAGCCCCAAAACAGCTGCTTGCAATGGAAATGCTGCCCTTCAGGCTAGTGGACACAGACACCTTCCACAGCATCATACTCCAAGCTAATCCACTGTACCAGATGCCCAGCCATCATCATTTCTTTGCCCCAAAGGCTGTCCCTGCTCCACCGCCATGTGAGTGATACCGTGTCCCTGGTGTTATAAAACACTGTCAATGGCAGGGTGCAGTGCCAAGGACACATGGTCCAGCAAGCTTGGCCAGGGGTGTTATATACTGTTAACAGCACAGTGGGTCAATGTGCTGCAGATGAGGCCAATACTGGTGGTCCATGGTTTCCCTAAGAGTGGGACATTCATTCTTGTCTGTCCCCTCCTCATCCCCCTACTAGGGGAGTGCAGCCGCACAGCTGAAGTGCTGTAAATGGCTCTGCAGGCCCCGGCTGACATGTGGCCGACCCCACACAATCTGAAGCCAGACAAGATCATGTGTGACAACGCAGCCAACCTGCTAGTAGCATTTCACCTTGGCTATCTGACACATGTATCATAAAATCATAGAATTGAAGAGTTGGAAGAGACCAAAACAGACAGTCGTGATGATGCACTCAGCAGTATGACCATCCTCATCTGCCTGCTGGAACAGATGCTCCAGAGCCTCAGGGACAACGATGTGTTGTTTTTACAGGAAGAGGAGGAAGGGGTACCAACCTCCTCACTGTCTGACCAGTCCACCATTACTCAACACCACTGGGAGGGTGGCTTTGGGCAAGAGAGGGGAGCATCATTTTCTAAACGTTTCTCCTCCCATGTGAGAAGTATAGAGGAAGTGAAGGGTGATAATATGGTTCGAGAGGCAGGGGAGGGACTATGTAATATTCCTTCCATCCATCAATAACCCTAGCTATTCTACTTGGATGATGAAACCAGCCAGAGGACAGTATTAGGCCTGACCCCAAGGAATATGGGCCATTACCGTTAGGCACTTTGAGGCATAGGAGCTCTTCTTGATGCTACAGTGGTTGCAGAAGGTCTGTCACATTGCCCACATCAAACATCAGTTCATTACTGGGTGGCTACTTGATCCACACTACAAGTTCAAAATGATAAATCTAATTCCGGCAGTGGAGAGGGTCCGCAAAATGCAGCACTATAAGGACAGACAGTTAAGCATTTTGAACAGAGCATTTCCCCATGACTGTGGGGATGCATCTCTAATGGATTGCAGCTCTGTGACTCATGGTGGACGAGCAAGAAACAATCACAGCATCACTAAGGCTGGGTTCACACAGGGCGGATTGCCATCGGAAATCTCGCAGTTTGGCCGCAGGAAAAACCGCGAGATTCCCGCTGGTAGAACCGCCGCGGTTTAAGCCGCGGCGGCTTTGATGCGGCCCGGCCGCTCGCTCTTCCGCTACGGCCGGCGCTCCCATAGAGGAGAGCACGGCTGCAGCGGAATGAAAAAAAGAATGAGCATGCTGCATATTCTGAAACCACGGCTGCAGCGGCCGCAGCCGCGGTTTCAGCCGGACTTACCACAGCGGATTAGCCGTCCCGTGTGGACGACGTTTCTGAGAAATCTCGTCCACATGGCTGGCTAATCCTGAGATTAGCGGGCGGATTTGCCGCGGGCGGATCTGTCGCGGCAAAACCGCGGCAAATCCGCCCTGTGTGAACCCAGCCTAATACTGGTGGCAGGGGAGTCTAACAGAGGTGTTACGTAGTTTTTTTCAGCCTGTTGCAGCCGGCAGCAACAGCAAAGAGTAGGGCTGACCGTCACAGGCAGCACTTACCCTTGATGGTCAGGGGCGTACCTACAGGGGGTGCAGGAGTAGCAGTCACTACTGGGCTCTGGAGCCTTAGTGGGCCAAAAGGCCCCTCCATCACATAAGAAGACACAAGTATTATAAACAGAATATAATAGGTAGGTGGCCTGTTACAGATTTTGCATCAGGGTCCAAGAGCTTCTAGTTATGCCTCTAATGATGGTCCTAGAGTATGTGAGCTCCTGCACAGATGTACTCAAGACACGGCGTTGGCCCATTTGATTCTTGGTGACTAAGCAGGACGAATGGCCATAGCTTGCACAACATGCTTTAGAGGTGCTTGCCTGCCCCGCTGCCAGGTGTTCAGCACAGCTGGGGGTAGGTATTAACATTATATTATATAGTCTGATATAGATTTTATTGCCGTGTTGTATATTGTTGGCTATTGGTCATAGATTCTATAACGCAGCTGTTAAGGGTGATTTCAAAATAGAAAAATAAATCCAACAGGAAAAGCAGCTTGCATGGAAGATCATCTGCCTTTATTAAATTAGTGCCTGTTCATCAGAGTCAAACTGAAGACGCGTTTCGGTCCGATCTGGACTTTGGACGCTGAAACGCGTCTTCAGTTTGACTCTGGTGAACAGGCAGTAATTTAATAAAGGCAGATGATCTTCCACGCAAGCTGCTTTTCCTGTTGGATTTCTTTTCAGTGAATTACTGCCAAGGACTGGGCGGTGGAGATGTCTCTGGTTAAAGATCTTGCCACACATGGAGCCAGTAACACAGGAAGCTATGTGGTGAGCATGATAACTTTTTCAAAATACTTAAGTGCTGGTTGGATGGGGTGTAACTGTTTAAGCCATAGTGTTTACATATAGCTTGCTTTTCTGTGAATGCTTGGTGTTTAGGCAGGGCGGAGATGTGAATTTCCTAATCACCTGAAAATCCATTTGGATGGGCTTTAATTATCATAGGAGAAGAGCTAGCAGTAATTTATTTACCTAATTAAGCTGCAACTGTACTTAAGGAAGGTAGCAGCTCTGTGAGTTTATGTCTTGTGCATGTATCCAGACAATATGAAAACAAAGATCTGGTACCGTGTTAGCCAATAGAGCAAAATGTGATTGTTTCCAGCAAGAGAAACCAAGCAATCTTGTAGATATGATACCTTTTAATGGCTAACAAAAATATATGATGTTAAAGCAAGCTTCCGAACCAACGCAGGGTTCTTCTTCAGGCTTATGGATTGGATCTGAAGAGGCATGGATATTTATACACACTTATAATCAGGAGTGCATTACCCTCTGACACACAAAAAGGAACTTATCCCTGTAATGTAAGGAGCTGTAAGACCTGCTCACATGTACTGACTGCGGACAGGATACGGATCCCCAACACACAGCAGGACTATAAGATCCCAGGGACATTCACATGTTCCTCGTCCAATGTTGTGTACCTGGTCCTGTGCAGTAAATGTCCTGTTGGGGGTCTTCATGTTGGAGAAATAGGACAGAAACTGAAAGCCAGGATGAGATCTCATCGCCACACGATTAAACACAGAAAGAGAGAATTACCTGTGGCTGAGCACTCTTCTAACCATGGACATGACATAGGAGATATGAGAGTTTTGATATTGAAGGATGGTTTCAAGTCACAAAACCACTGAAGAATTTGGGAATATAAATTGATAACAACCTTTGACACGCTGAATACTGGGTTAAATTATTCCCCAGGATTTATGCCTAAATGGGAGGTGTGAGACATTTATTGCTCAGATAAGACCCCCATCAACAGTAATTCAGGGACCATAAACTTTCACTCCCTTATCAGTGTTTAGCTAAAAATGTCAGTGTACCTCTTGTAGCAATTCTAGCCTGCCGACCTTTCCCCCCCTTCAACAGTGATTTAGGGACCATAAAACTTTCACTCCGCTATCAGTGCCTAGACAAAAAAAAGTTTGTTTTCTGTTGCAGAATTCCTTTTAAGTGCGAACCAATCACATCCATATCTGTGCCTTGTCATAAGTATGTATGTTATGTGTGTATAAATATCCATGCCTCTTCAGATCCAATCCATAAGCCTGAAGAAGAACCCTGCGTTGGTTCGGAAGCTCGCTATTATTACATCATGTATTTTTGTTAGCCATTAAAAGGTATCATATCTACAAGATTACGTGGTTTCTCTTGCTGGGAACAATCACATTTTGTATCCAGACAGAAGCGGTACTTCAAGATCTGCAGAAGTGACTTTGCTTGCTTATCTCCCATAGTACCCTTTTGGATTAGGGATGCTGTCCGATATGTATGTGGTTCTCTGGGCTATATGGTGATTTCTAAACTGCAGTCTTTAGTTCGTACTGTTCAGTCTGATGTTATAAGCCTATCCCATCAGCCACCTTTCCATCAAAGACCCTAGAGGAGAATAGTAATGGGTAATGGTTGGTTCTGGGAGATTGGGAGCTGTGGAAGATAAACATGCTAATTTCAGACTATCTGTATATAATTCCTATGGTGTTCTATCTGAACTAGATGGTGCTGTGGTTACTGATACAAATTGGGTTCCTATTGTGCCGGATAAAGTGATTAGCAACTGAGAAGTTGTTCTGCATGAAATATCAGGTGTCACTGAGCACCCATGTAGTTGATGGAATTACCAAGAAGAATGACCATGTTCCTGTTGGTGATTCAACCACTACAAGAGTTGTTATAGGACAGAATTTGGATTTGCTGAAGGGAAATAGGTGTCTTCCAGGTGGCAGTCAGTAGAGAGAGAGACGTATTGTATATATTGTTAAGGCCTCGTTCACACGGGCGACAGTCGCGTGATTTTATCGCGTTGCTGCAATGCTACAAATCGCATGTATGTGAAGCCCATGCTTTCCTATGGGTTACTTCACACATGCTATATTTTGTAGCATGAGATAACCTGACACAAAAACCTTGCTGGTCCCACGATATGCACGCAACTCATGAGGTTTTGTAGCCCATGTTCCACTATGGAGCCTTCCTCTGTGTTGCATCGCATTGCACAAAACACAGTTTTCGTGCGGTGCGATGCAATTTTGACAGTAGGAAATCCTATTGTCAAATCCTAAACTAAGCCCCAGCTATAGGAAAAAATAAAAAAAATACATATACATCACCTAACAAGCACTGTCCGCCCGGCCTCGTCTTCTCTCTGCGTCCCCAGCACTTGTCTTCTTCTCTTCTGGCCAGGGACTGAAAAATACCCGTCTCGTGGAAGCGCTGTCTCTGATTGGTTGACGCTTAGCCAATCACAGCCAACGCTTGATGAACTAATCACAGACACTCATCAAGTGCTGGCTCTGATTGGCTAAGCAACAGCCAATCACAGCCAGTGCTTCCAGGAGGCGGGGAGTTTTCAATCCCGGCCTGAAGAGATGAAGACAACCAGTGCAGTGGACCCGGGGAGCGCGTCTAGGTGATGTATATCGCTGCGATTTTCTTGCAGTAATGCCGTGTTGCCCAAGTGAACGAGGCCTAAGGCTGCAAGTAGGGATGGTGAGATTGATCTTGAGGGGCATCTAAATTATTTTGTCCCCAAATAATTTAGCTACGCACTAAAAGAATTCTTAAATGCACCCTCAGGCCTCCCTTACACAGACATTTGCAGTTGAAAAACGCTGCCTTTACTGCAAATTCAGCCCGGCTTCAGCATGCCTTATGCCAGCGATTTCCCTGGCCTACCATCAAGGCTGTGGGAGCTACCATTTTTTATTTTACTCTCTCTCTTTAAGCTACTTATATGTAATGGGGATATTTTTTCTAGCTTCGATGGTCTAGATTTTTTGACCTAGCACTGAGCTATTCAGACAGCGGCTGTACTCTTTATTGAAAGGGTTTTTGGATAGGAGGAGAATCCTCTCCTTCAGGTCCACGCTACCTACACACAGCCTGACTATCTGATTATTGTCAGAAATCTAAAAGCTGCGGTATCCATGTGTAAGACTTTAGGCCATGAGTACTAATTTTGTCTCATACCCCTAACAGTCCTTTTTTACTCAGCTTTATATACTGACAAGCTTCAACACTAAAAGAACTCAGTCTAGCTCTGAGGACAGCTCTAACAATTGAGCTATTCTCGTCTTTTCTCTATATTCTCTGAATCTTTTTAGAGATTGCATATTGGGTTTGGAGACCAGATGGGCTTCTGTATTAGCTAGAACCCATCAGTGAACCAGACAGGGTTAGGACATGATCCGCACCCCAGCTAGTATCTAAGTTCATCCCCTTATAGCTTTGAGAGAATCTTGATAGTAGATGTTCAACATTGGACTAACATCGCTTTGATTTTGATTCTACCTTGTTCTAAGCTCTATTAGATTAAAACTCTTCTTTAGCTGCTCTGTATATCTAAAATACGAATCCTCCTGAAGAGCCACACACATGGAGTGGCGAAACGCGTAGAGTCGAAACCGTTTATAGTTGAAGTAAACGAGCAGAATTATATACTAAAGAGCTTAACCACACAGCATACACAATCTGTACGAAGTTTTTAATGAGCTGGTCACCTACAGAGACATTCTCCATTGAAATTCATTACTCAGGAATAACATACTTACCTTTACATACCATTGGGGTACTTGGAGACACACTCTCTGTAGCATTCTATTTGAAAATAAGACCGTAGATTCAGTCTTTTTAGAAATTAAAACACTTCTATCCGAGGCCCCACCAGCCCAGGCACTCTCTATAAACAAGACCCTATCAATTTCTATTGAATGAATTTCACAAAGGGTCTTTAGTCTGAGTGACTTTAAGCGTGGAGGCCAGAAACGAGTTGTTAAGCCCGTATTGGCATTTCTTCTAATTCACCACTAGGCCTCTCCGCAGCCTACTGTTGGACCCTCAGTTCATCTGACACATTATTAATAACCCTAGCCGGTGGGGCTCAGACCGTATGTGTGAATGTTTGTCCAAGTGTAGTAGGTGCGCCACTTCCTCTTGTCTTGGCGACACCATTTGTGTGTGTTATACGTTGTGCCCTAAGTGTAGTTTTTAATGAAACTTCAATAAAATTTATCTCTTTTACGTTCGTCTTTTCTGTGACAGTACACAGACATTTGCAGTTGAAAAACGCTGCGTTTACTGCAGATTCAGCCCGGCTTCAGCATGCCTTATGCCAGCGATTTCTCCTCACCTAGCAGCTGCCGTCTGGGTCCCAGGCCGCTGGTCTCTGGTGCTGCTCCAGGTGTGTCCTGCACTGACAGATTATCTATTGCTGTAAGCGAGGTTTGAGAACCCCGCCTCCAGCAATAGATTGCTGTGATTGGGCATTGAGTCAGCGCCGAGAACCAATCACAGCCATTTATTCACTGTCTCAGCCAATCAGAGCTGGCGAGCTCTGATTTGCTGAGCCAGTCAATTCATGGCTATGATTGGTGCCATCTTGGATTTGAATGGATGACTTTCATCTGAAAAGCACAGCAAAATAGGATATGCTGTGATATTTTTTTTGCTCAGGCTGTTTGTACGATTAGTAGGTTGCATTTTAAATAATATGCTTTAATTACAACCAATTCTGGGTCGATTTTTACAGATAGACAATCAGAAGGAAAAATCGTTTGTATAAATATACTCTTAGGTTGGACTCATATGGTCAGATTTCCACAGCGTGCTGTGTGCACAAATTTTGCGCATGCAGTACGCAGTGACTAGAAGCCATTGATTTCAACATGCAATGTTTTAAGCTTTTTTAATTAAACATGAACTAGATTTTTTCACCAGCATACGTTGAGCAGACCCTCTATTTTTCACTTGCTTTATTCATGTGCAGAGTGGCCTCCGTACTAATAGTGACCCCTATATCGGCCCCAGGAGTAATAGTGACCCCACAGTAGCCCTAGTAGTATTATCGCTCCCCTATACCAGCCCCAGCAATAATAGTGACACCTCTACAGAAATCCCAGCAGTAATAGTGACTGCCCCCCAGTAGCCCTAGCAGTAATAGTGACCCCCCACAGTGGCCCCAGCATTAATAGTGACTCCTCCACAGTAGCCCCAGCAGTAGTAGTGAGCTTCCACAGTATCCTCAGCAATAATAGTAATCCCCCGCAGTATTGCCAGCAATAATAGTGACCCCCCACAGTAACCACAGCAATAATAGTGAGCCCCCAAAGTAGCCACAGCAATAGTGACCTCCCACAGTAGCCCAATCAATAATAGTGAGCCCCCACAGTAGCCCCAGAAATAATAGTGACCCCCATATTAACCCCAGCAATAATAGTGAGCCCCCACAGTAGCCCCAGCAATTAGTAACCCCACAGTAGTCCTAGTAGTAATAGTGGCTCCCACAGTAGTAATTGTGTCCCCTTAGACCCATATACTTACCTCTTCCTGTTCTTCACAGCACGGCTGCTAATCTCAGCATCTTAGGATGGGTCATCAGTAGCGGATTGGTGGCAGTCTGCTGCTCAGAACCCCTGCAATCACCTGCTCTCTGCACAGCACTTAATAAAGCTGGGGCGGACATCTACATTGGGATTGGAGCTGGAAGTGCTATAGAAGGTATGCCTCCCATTGAATTCAGTTGGAGTGAAGTATTCTATTAAGCTATGTTCACACATGGTGGATTTGCAGTGCAAACCCTCCACATGGAAGATCCACAGTGTTTATAGTAGCAGCAAAGTGGATGAATCCTATTGCAGAAAATTGCCTGCAGAGCAGATTTTGAACCCATAGTATGTCAATTATAGCATAGGATGCAAATATTTTGCAACAAATCCATCCTGTGTGGACATAGCCTTACACTTCTGGTTCCAACCACAATGCACACGGAGCAGTCAAGATCTGGCCCGCTGCAGTGAGTGCGGGGCCTGAGATCAGGTGATTGCTGGGGGGGGCCTGAGTGGCGGACCCCCGCCAATCAACTACTAATGACCTATTCTCAGGATTGGTCATCAGAACTAAAAGGAGGTAAATGCCTGGAATATACTTCTTAAAAGCTCCTTCACATGGGCCCTGCCGAAAATCATATGAACGAGAGGCAGCCGTGACCAAGCCACAGCTGCATGTTCCATTTATGCATCGGTTCAGACAGCCTGGAATACCGTCAGGCGGGAAAAGAGAGTTTAACTTTGCTAAACTGCCTATCCCTCTCCACCCCTTGCAGGCTATTGGGGAGGGGCGGGAGCTAGTATGTTACACTTCCACCCCCTCTCCTTGTTGGCAGCCGGCAGGGGGTAGAGAAGAGGTGGGAAGGAGGAAGAAGTTTAGTAGAGCCTCCGCTAAACTCCCTTCCACCTCCCTTTTCTGGCAGTTCTCATAGGCTCCGATATGAGTCTATAGGACCCGCCGCCGTTATCTGGCCAGCGTTAAAAAAGGCGTCCGGAATTCGCACCATATGCGCTTTCTTTTCCGGCTGGATGTTTTTATGCACCAGAAAATCGACCATCTGAACTGATGCATTGGAATCCAAGGCATCAGATGGTCGTGTATATCGGCCAGCCATGAAAACGCAGCCGATATATTCTCATGTAAATAAGCCCTAAAGTTGTAGCCAGACAACTCTTGGGGGTGTCTTATCTACTGAGGACATTAACTGTTGAGGAGGTGGGAAAGTTGAGCCACCCTTTAAACTCTAGAGCTGTCAGACCCCTGTCATTATCAGTTGATTTGGATGACTAAACATTGTGTATGGGGGCCTTAAAGCAACCCTCAGGGCCTGGACAAAGATGGCCACGCCCCTTCTCTAACTACCTGATGTACGCTGTGCATTAAGATGCATCATTAGTCTAAGACGCTACACCTCTCAGCAGTACCGGCCAGTCAGAGCACCATGTAGTGTCTTAGATTTCCAATGTGTACTAATGCACAGTGTACATCAGGTAGTCATAGATGTGGTGCAGCCATCTTTGTTTGTCCAGGATCGGAGGGTTTTTCTACGTTTTCACTGAATCACCTTGTATCAATGTATAATGTCTGTTCAGTCAATGTCTTTTTCTACAGTTTGATGTACATTTTATTTGCATCTTTGAGAATTGCACAAGTCACCTGAAGTTGGAGGTCTTTTAAGACTCTGGCCTTTCTGCCTATTAGTCTTTTCATCTACTCACATTAGCTCGTTATCACTGGGAACTAAAAGATTGTGGTCACCATGACCATTGATCTGCAGGACAAATATTGATGTTGAGCCAAGCTGTAAAGACAGAGATGACATCACCTCGCCGCTGATCAGCCCCATAAATCAAACCACTTAAGGCCCATTTAGACTCAACGATTCTCGCTCAAAAATCACTCAAAGCCGTCTTTTGAGCGAGAATCGTTGGTTCTAACTGCACTGACATCGTGCAGTTTTCGTTAACCAGGCACTGATCGTTGTCTTTCAGCATGCTGAAAAAGAAGAATCAGCCTTATCAGGAATTCACAGCAGGATATTATTGTTTCAGCTGTTATCATGCTCAGTGAACACAGCCAGGGTATGAAGAACGCAATGCTCCAGCTGTGTTCTGCATACTCTGCATGAAGCACACAGCTGTATACATCCATCATGATCCCCAGATATCAGACACACAGCTCTACTACATCCATTCTGATTCCCAGACATCACACACACAGCTCTGCTACATCCATTCTGATTCCCAGACATCACACACACAGCTCTGCTACATCCATCCTGACCCCCAGACATCACACACACAGCTCCGCTACATCCATCCTGACCCCCACACGTCACACACACAGCTCCGCTACATCCATCCTGACCCCCACACATCACACACACAGCTCTGCTACATCCATCCTGACCCCCACACATCACACACACAGCTCTGCTACATCCATCCTGACCCCCACACATCACACACACAGCTCTGCTACATCCATCCTGACCCCCACACGTCACACACACAGCTCTGCTAGATCCATCCTGACCCCCACACATCACACACACAGCTCTGCTACATCCATCCTGACCCCCACACATCACACACACAGCTCTGCTACATCCATCCTGACCCCCACACATCACACACACAGCTCTGCTAGATCCATCCTGACCCCCACACATCACACACACAGCTCTGTAGATCCATCCTGACCCCCACACATCACACACACTGCTCTACTACATCCATCCTGACTCCCACACACATTACACACACAGCTCTGCTACATCCATCCTGACCCCCACACATCACGCACACAGCTCTACTACATCCACGCTGACCCCCACACATCACGCACACAGCTCTACTACATCCACTCTGATCCCCAGACATCACACACAGCTCTGCTATATCCATCCTGACCCCCATACATCACACACACAGCTCTGCTACATCCATCCTGACCCCCACACATCACACACACAGCTCTGCTACATCCATCCTGACCCCCACACATCACACACAGCTCTGCTAGATCCATCCTGACCCCCACACATCACACACACAGCTCTGCTAGATCCATCCTGACCCCCACACATCACACACACAGCTCTACTACATCCATCCTGACTCCCACACACATTACACACACAGCTCTGCTACATCCATCCTGACCCCCACACATCACGCACACAGCTCTACTACATCCACGCTGACCCCCACACATCACGCACACAGCTCTACTACATCCACTCTGATCCCCAGATATCACACACAGCTCTGCTATATCCATCCTGACCCCCATACATCACACACACAGCTCTGCTACATCCATCCTGACCCCCACACATCACGAACACAGCTGCACTACACCCCCACACATCACACACACAGCTCTACTACATGCATCCTGATCCCCAGACATCACACACACAGCTCTGCTACATCCATCCTGATCCCCAGACATCACACACAGCTCTGCTACATCCATCCTGACCCCCACAGCTCCACTCACTCAATCCATCCATCTATTCATCCTGACCCCTACAGCTCCAAAAACACACACAGAGCACAGCAGAGTCCTACATTTACTGAGCTCCCCGTGGACTCCTCCCACACAGGGTATCACATGACATGACATCATCGGAGGTCCTGGAAGCTGCCGCCTCTGCTGGTCTGCGTGTCCCCTCATGACAGAACTGCGGCAGAAATATTAACTGGCGCTAGGGGACAGTGCTCCTTCTGCACTCACCTTGCTATGCCACTGCATCAAGGTACAACAATACCGACGTGATTTCCAGTCAGAGAGCCGCGGCACCCCGATTGGGAATTACTGGCCTAGTAGTTCAAAGGAGATGGGCGGGGCCCGGAGAGAATGTAGAGGAGTCAATGGAGGTGGACGGGGTCAGGAGAGACTGCTTTTTTTGTTCAACGCATCTTGCCGTCATCGGGAGCGTGCACACAAAGGGGGGAGAGCACAGGGCATTGTGGGAAGGCAGCACAACGGCACCATCTTTGAAAGCTCCTTTCAACATCAGATTACAATGTAAAAAACAGACATTACAGCTGATATTCCTGCCGTTTTGAGACCATGAATGCTGTGCTTTACAATGCTTAGTGAAAAGAAAGCATTACTATTATAAAAAAAAGTCACCCAGCGTGGCCCGACAAGCCCTTTCAGTTCTAGCTGATGATTCATTCCATGATGATTCATTCCATCGCTTTTCTTGTAGCTGAAGAACTCTCTCCACAATGATTTCCAGTGGAACATATGAACTGGAGAGCCAGGAAAACTTTAATTGTTTCATGGAGGCCATTGGTAAGTGACAATCAAGCTAAACTGAATGATGTGAAACGGAAATGTATACACTAGAGATGAGCGAGCACGCTCGGATAAGTCAGCTACTCGAGCGAGCCTCGCTCTTCTCAAGTAACTGCATTCTTGTCCAAGCGTCTTGAGTAACAGCACTCTCCCCCCCCCCCCCGCTCCCTCGTGCTGCCCCCCCAAGCATGCTCGGAAAAGAATGCAGTTACTCGAGAAGAGCGAGGCTCACTTGAGTAACTGACTTATCCGAGCGTGCTCGCTCATCTCTAGTATACACCTTTCTTCTCTTTCCCGATTTTCAGCATTTGAAACAAAAAGTGCTGCTGCCTTTCTGCCTGCTCCTGTACTGCTTATCTGGATTTCTCACCGGGGCCCCAGGATACTTTCAGCCAGCTGTTTGTTCAATTGTCACTACACCTGCTGTCTCTTCTGAAGTTTCCGGTACACTACAACAAATTATACAACTTTAGCTCCTCCCCTCAGCAAGGCTCAGCTCATTCCCCATGCAGATTGGCTAGGGGATTGAGCTGAGTCATTGGGCCGTTTTACCCCCTACTAAACTTTATAGTCTTTGAACCACCAATTTAAGACCTGGGCATGAACATATATAAATCAGTCCCTAACGCAGCAGGGGACTCAGGTTGGTTTGAAGATGCCTGGGATCTGGCAGCAGACTGTGGGCTAAAACACTGAAGTGGGCATGATGCTATAAGTCCCTGCCATCTTACTTCTCATTAGGCACTCAGGCACACTGGGAGCCATTGCATGAAACCAGACATCTTTGTATGCTGAGAAACAGGAACTTTAATGCTATGTAGGCAGAAGTAACTATGTCCTTTTGGTTGATGGCTATACCTACTATCCTGATGTTGGTCGTCTGCCCACATTGAGGCAGAGCTGCATATCCCATGGATGCCGTTGGGGCATATGCTCCCGAAGAATCTCCCATGGCTGGAGGCCTGTGGCATGCATCTACCAAGTGCAGATCTCTGCTGTACTGAACAGTTTCTGGGTTACCCTGGCGACTTCCGGTGTCAGTCTAGCCACACCATCCCCTCAGGGTGAGAGGAAAATAAAATAACTTATACAATCCACTAGGTGGCAGCAAACATCAAAGAAAACCTTGTACTACATTCATACAGGCTAGCATATGAAATGAACAGTGGTTAATGTAAGCTCATAAATTTTTGCTGGGGAGGGGTCCCAGTCCCATCCCAGTCCCACCCTCCTACACATACATAACACAAGGAGATTAAAACCATCACAGTTTATGTAGTGACCATTTTGGGACATCGTATATGGTGACAAGCCTCTATAGAGCTCCCTTGTACTCTGCCATGATGTATGGTAGGAAAACATCAGCTAGCATAGGCCTAGCTTAACTGGTTGATGCCCAAGAAGGTACAGATGCAAAACCAATTTAATAGTTTTTTTCTATAATGAGACTCTGATGTTTTGTAGACCTGACTCTTATATACAATGCCCACCAAAACCTTTCCTATTTTGATTAATTGGTTGGAATTTTCATCAGACTAGGGCTACACAGCAACTTTTGCCATGATGCAGGTCAGAGTGTAACTCTGTGATCCTCTAGGCAAAGAGAAGTCAATGTGGGTTGTATTGCAACTTGAAAGTTCTTGTGACCTGCAGATCGTAGAGGAAAATGTAACCTCACTAAATTTGTGTTCTGCCGCTCATGGTTGCGGCAACTTCTAAATCACACTGTGACTGCATTGAGTTCTATGAGATTAGAAGATCACAGGGCTATACTGCGATCTTTGGTTGCATGACCTGTTGTGGTCAATGTTGCCGTTTAGATCTAACCTAAATGCTTCCATCCAGGGGCGTAACTAAAGACTCAGGGGCCCTGGTGCAAAACGTGAGCTGCCCCCCCTCTACCTGTATCGGTACCCATACCTAAACCATGCTGCACAGAGACATAACTTAAAGCTTCTGGGGCCCAATGCAAAACCTGTAACAGGGTCCCAACTATAATGCTTTATTTATAGTACTGGGCTCCCTATATGGAGAAGAGAGGCCTTATGGGCTCCCTAAGGCTCCTGGGCCGGGGTGCAACCACATCCCCTGCACCCTCTATAGTTATGCTCTTGCTTCCATCGATTTCTATATACTTGTGGTATTTGGCAACAGGGATTGGTCTTTTATAACTCTGACTCTTCTAGATCAAGAACATGAGCAAGGCATTGTCAGACCTTGGCTTTGAAAAGTCTAACATTATCTTGAAGGCTTCCCAGGACCTTGTTGAACCTATGGGTTGATTTTCAATGTTCTTGGATTTAGGTCTCTCCAAGGAAATGATTAGGAAGGGAAAAGATCTGAAGAGCACAACAGAGATCAAGCAGGACGGAGATACATATGAGATGACAGTAACAAGAGGCGAGAAGAAAATAGTGAATACATTCATTATTGGAAAAGAGTCAAAAATTGAAATTCCTACAGGAGAGAAAGTCAAAGTATGGATATAATTGTCTTAGGCTAAGTTCACACAGGCGAGTGTAATATCGGGCCATGAACCTCGGCCAGATATCACGCAGCTTCACAGGTCTAACACTCTGCTCATTCTTTCTGATGCTGTCTTCCGTCCGCAGACAGCAGCTTCTCACACATGGCCCTGTGCTTTCCTGTTCTGCAGTAAAATTGACGCTTTCTATGTCAGTGTTTTGGCCAATCAACAAGCACCCATGGAGCATGCTCAATTATGCTGCATCAGAATTTGGCGCAAACTTTGGCGGATGCAATTACTTTGCCTATATTACACGAACAATACAGCCATTATAGTCTAAAATACAGATGCAACCGTATGTATTCTGCATTTATCGGTAACCTCTTCTATTTTTACTTGGTAGAGGGCAAAACCAATGAATGGAAATGTACATTCACGTGACGCTGGCATTAAAGACCTTTAGGCCTCATGTCCACGGGGAAAATCAGATCCGCTGCAGATTCTACATGGAGAATCTGCAGCGGGTCCCTCCTGCCCCGCGGACATGAGCGCCGAAAATAAGAATTTAAAAGCATTTACCTATCCGGCGCGGGCGGAGAAGATCAGCTGTTCCTCACGGCCGGATCTTCATTTTCGGCCGGCGGATGAATTCCTGACGCCGGCGGCACGTCGCCGGCACGTCGCCGACGTGCCGCGCGCATGCGCCGGGCACATCCGCCGAGCCGAAGCAAGGAAGATGCGGCCGTGAGGAACAGCTGACCTTCCCCGCCCGCGCCGGATGGTAAATACTTTAAATTCCTATTTTAGGTCTCCCGCGGATCCGGACGGCTTCCATAGGCTTCAATAGAAGCCCGCGGGAGCCGTCCCCGCGGGAGACCCGCACGAAAATGGAGCATGGTCCAGATTTTTCCATGCTCCATTTTTTTTTAAATCCCTTTTATTGACGATCCGCGGGTATTTATCTACCCGCGGGTGGTCAATGCATCCCTATGGGATGCGGATCCGCATGCGGGAGATCCGCTGCGGATCTTAAATCATATTTTGCCCGTGGACATGAGCCCTTAGAGATTGTATTTTATCTAAAATTCTATTAGAAATTAACCCTGGATGGCCTGATGCGTAATGTCCCAGAGTAGGAAGTTAGGATCAAGGTGGCTGTTGAGTTCCAACTCCCACCTGGGTACATAATGGTGAAAAAATGAAGTTTGCTATTCCCTAGTGTGGTGTAGTGATCCCCTTGAGAAGAGTCCAAGGAATTGGGAAAATTAAGTTATAACTCTCATTTATTAAACTTTCAGGTGGTGAACGGTCGGTCAGCATCCTTTTCCATCTGCACAGTCCAGTTCCATAGCACGTTGACCCCCTGGGATGAGCCCCTTACAATCACACCCACCTTCCATAGATATAGAGTAATTCTGGATTGACAACACTTCTGTAAATGCTTCCATAACTCTTTCCATTAGCCCTTTGGGCTTACCCAATCAATTCAAAGGGGAGCACCAGCCTAAACCATTCTCTTGCAGCATTTCTGCTATCCTGAGGAAGAACCATTAGTAATTTAGAACTGTACAACAACCCCTTTAAAGAAACTGAATTTGAAGACACTGCTCTGTAGAAACGTTTTATACTTTGGTCAGGTTCTGCATCTATGAACACTAACCTGATGAGGCAACCACTGGTTAGCACTTCTTTTGTTTCTTCAAGACTACACCTAAACATGATGGCAATAAGATAACACTAGCAAGCGAAGACATACACCTTATCATCGAATGTCCTGGAGATGAACACATAATTGTGAGTTGTTTGGTGTTTGTTTGTGTTCTCACTCCTTCCTTCAAGCTTAAAGACATATTCCAGTCATTGGGTAAAGTTTTCACCCATCCAGTAACTATTTACATCAGCTCCATTATAATGAATGAAGTCAGGGCTGCACATGTGCGTCCAGCAGCCCACTCTACACTACAGAAATGGAAAAAGGGATTGTGAACTTGAAATGGGGGGAGACAGGTCTCCCATTCTGAGATTCATGATCAGACCCCCACGATCAATCAGTTTGGTTTTTTTTACTCTTCCATTGGATGGGTGAAAACTGTCATTTTACCCACTGACTGGAACACCCCTCTAGAGGAACTGGTCACCAGGTTCATGCCTACTGCCCCATGTATGTGTCCTGAAATGCTGCAATGTTTCAAACTAAAAACACTTTTTGCAGTTTGACTTGGAACAGATCTGAGTCAGCGGCGCTGGCCTCTCCCTGCCCACAGCATGCTGACTGACGGCGGTCTTCCTAGACACGAGAGAACGGTTGGTCTTCATGCCGCAGGTGGGGAGAGGCCGGTGCCGTCCACCTCTTTGACGTGAAGCTCCAAGTCACTATATAGTTCTTACTCTGGAACCCCACAGCGTTACAGAACAACACATGGGGCAATGGGCACACATTAATCGCGTAGGACTAGAGATAAGCGAGCACCAAAATGCTCGGGTGCTCATTACTCGGGACGAAATTATCGCGATGCCCGAGGGTTCGTTTCGAGTAACGAACCCCATTGAAGTCAATGGGCGAGCCGAGCATTTTTGTATATCGCCGATGCTCGCTATGGTTTTCATTTGTGAAAATCGGGGCAATTCAAGAAAGTGATGGGAACGACACAGCAACGGATAGGGCAGGCGAGGGGCTACATCTCAAGTTCCCAGGGCCCACTATTAAGCCACAATACCGGCAAGAGTGCCCCCCCCCCCCCCTCCCAACAACTTTTACTTCTGAAAAGCCCTCATTAGCAATGCATACCTTAGCTAAGCACCACACTACCTCCAACAAAGCACAATCACTGCCTGCATGACACTCCGCTGCCACTTCTCCTGGGTTACATGCTGCCCCCCCCCCGCACGACCCAGTGTCCACAGCGCACACCAAACTGTCCCTGCGCAGCCTTCAGCTGCCCTCATGCCACACCACCCTCATGTCTATTTATAAGTGCGTCTGCCATGAGGAGGAACCACAGGCACACACTGCAGAGGGTTGGCATGGCTAGGCAGCGACCCTCTTTAAAAGGGGCGGGGCGATAGCCCACAATGCTGTACAGAAGCAATGAGAAATCCAATCCTGTGCCACCTCCATCTGGAGCTGCACACGTGGGCATAGCAATGGGGAACCTATGTGCCACACACTATTCATTCTGTCAAGGTGTCTGCATGCCCCAGTCAGACCGCGGTTTTTTATAAATAGTCACAGGCAGGTACAACTCCACAATGGGAATTCCGTGTGCACCCACAGCATGGGTGGCTCCCTGGAACCCACCGGCTGTACATTAATGTATCCCATTGCATTGCCCAACACAGCTGAGGTAACGTCGTGCTTAATGCAGGTGGGCTTCGGCCCACACTGCATGCCCCAGTCAGACTGGGGTTCTTTAGAAGTGGACACATGCAGTTACAACTCCGTGTGGACCGACAGCATGGGTGGGTGCCAGGAAGCCACCGGCGGTACATAAATATATCCCATTGCATTGCCCATCACAGCTGAGGTAACGTCGTGCTTAATGCAGGTGGGCTTCGGCCCACACTGCATGCCCCAGTCAGACTGGGGTTCTTTAGAAGTGGACACATGCAGTTACAACTCCGTGTGGACCCACGGCATGGGTGGCTCCCTGGAACCCACCGGTGGTACATAAATATATCCCATTGCAGTGCCCAACACAGCTGATGTAACGTCAGCTGTAATGCAGGTGGGCTAAAAATTAATTGGATTACACTGTAGGCGAGGGCCCCCAAAAATTGGTGTACCAACAGTACTAATGTACCTCAGAAAAATTGCCCATGCCCAACCAAGAGGGCAGGTGAAACCCATTAATCGCTTTGGTTAATGTGGCTTAATTGGTAACTAGGCCTGGAGGCAGCCCAGTTAAAATAAAAATTGGTTGAGGTGAAAGTTTCAACGCTTTAATGAGCATTGAAACGTATAAAAATTGTTTACAAAAATTATATGACTGAGCCTTGTGGGCCTAAGAAAAATTGCCCGTTCGGCGTGATTATGTGAGGTTTCAGGAGGAGGAGCAGGAGAAGGAATATTATACACAGATTGATGAAGCAAAAAGGTCCCCGTTTTTGATGGTGATAGAGAACGATGCTTCCATCCGCGGGTGCAGCCTACGTATTGCTTAGGTATCGCTGCTGTCCGCTGGTGAAGAAGAGAAGTCTGGGGAAATCCAGGCTTTGTTCATCTTGATGAGTGTAAGCCTGTCGGCACTGTCGGTTGACAGGCGGGTACGCTTATCTGTGATGATTCCCCCAGCCACACTAAACACCCTCTCTGACAAGACGCTAGCCGCAGGACAAGCAAGCACCTCCAGGGCATACAGCGCGAGTTCAGGCCACGTGTCCAGCTTCGACACCCAGTAGTTGTAGGGGGCAGAGGCGTCACCGAGGACGGTCGTGCGATCGGCTACGTACTCCCTCACCATCCTTTTACAGTGCTCCCGCCAACTCAGCCTTGACTGGGGAGCGGTGACACAGTCTTGCTGGGGAGCCAGAAAGCAGGCAAAGGCCTTGGATAATGGTCCCCTGCCTGCGCTGTACATGCTGCCTGATCTCTGCGCCTCCCCTTCTACCTGGCCCTTGGAACTGCGCCTTCGGCCACTAGCGCTGTCGGATAGGAAGTTTACCATCAGTTTGTCCACCAGCGCCCTGTGGTATAGCATCATTCTGGAACCCCTTTCCTCTTCGGGAATGAGAGTGGAAAGGTTCTCCTTATACCGTGAGTCGAGCAGTGTGTACACCCAGTAATCCGTAGTGGCCAGAATGCGTGTAACGCGAGGGTCACGAGAAAGGCATCCTAACATGAAGTCAGCCATGTGTGCCAGGGTACCTGTACGCAACACATGGCTGTCCTCACTAGGAAGATCACTTTCAGGTTCCTCCTCCTCCTCCTCTGGCCATACACGCTGAAAGGATGAGAGGCAAGCAGCATGTGTACCCTCAGCAGTGGGCCAAGCTGTCTCTTCCCCCTCCTCCTCATGCTCCTCCCCCTCCACCTCCTCCTCCTCCTCCTCAACGCGCTGAGATATAGACATGAGGGTGCTCTGACTATCCAGCGACATACTGTCTTCCCCCGCCTCCGTTTCCGAGTGCAAAGCGTCTGCCTTTATGCTTTGCAGGGAACTTCTCAAGAGGCATAGCAGAGGAATGGTGACGCTAATGATTGCAGCATCCCCACTCAGCATCTGGGTAGACTCCTCAAAGTTTCCAAGGACCTGGCAGATGTCTGCCAACCAGGCCCACTCTTCTGTAAAGAATTGAGGAGGCTGACTCCCACTACGCCGCCCATGTTGGAGTTGGTATTCCACAATAGCTCTACGCTGCTCATAGAGCCTGGCCAACATGTGGAGCGTAGAGTTCCACCGTGTGGGCACGTCGCACAGCAATCGGTGCACTGGCAGATTAAACCGATGTTACAGGGTCCGCAGGGTGGCAGCATCCGTCTTGGAGTTGCGGAAATGTGCGCTGACCCGGCGCACCTTTCCGAGCAGGTATGACAAGTGTGGGTAGCTTTTCAGAAAGCGCTGACCCACCAAATTAAAGACATGGGCCAGGCATGGCACGTGCGTGAGGCTGCCGAGCTGCAGAGCCTCCACCAGATTACGGCCGTTGTCACACACGACCATGCCCGGTTGGAGGCTCAGTGGCGCAAGCCAGCGGTCGGTCTGCTCTGTCAGACCCTGCAGCAGTTCGTGGGCCGTGTGCGTCTTCTCTCCTAAGCTGACTAGTTTCAGCACGGCCTGCTGACGCTTGCCCACCGCTGTGCTGCCATGCCGCGCGACACCGACTGCTGGCGACGTGCTGCTGCTGACACATCTTGATTGCGAGACAGAGGTTGCGTAGGAGGAGGAGGAGGAGGGTGGTTTAGTGGAGGAAGCATACACCGCCGCAGATAGCACCACCGAGCTGGGGCCCGCAATTCTGGGGGTGGGTAGGACGTGAGCGGTTCCAGGCTCTGACTCTGTCCCAGCCTCCACTAAATTCACCCAATGTGCCGTCAGGGAGATATAGTGGCCCTGCCCGCCTGTGCTTGTCCACGTGTCTGTTGTTAAGTGGACCTTGGCAGTAACCGCGTTGGTGAGGGCGCGTACAATGTTGCGGGAGACGTGGTCGTGCAGGGCTGGGACGGCACATCGAGAAAAGTAGTGGCAACTGGGAACCGAGTAGCGCGGGGCCGCCATCATGCTTTTGAAAGCCTCCGTTTCCACAAGCCTATACGGCAGCATCTCCAGGCTGATCAATTTGGCAATGTGCACATTTAACGCTTGAGCGTGCGGGTGCGTGGCGGCATACTTGCGCTTACGCTCAAACAGTGGAGCTAGCGACGTCTGGACGCTGCGCTGAGAGACATTGCTGGATGGGGCCGAGGACAGTGGAGGTGAGGGTGTGGGTGCAGGCCAGGAGACGGTAGTGCCTGTGTCCTCAGAGGGGGGTTGGATCTCAGTGGCAGGTTGGGGCACAGGGGGAGAGGCAGTGGTGCAAACCGGAGGCGGTGAACGGCCTTCGTCCCACCTTGTGGGGTGCTTGGCCTTCATATGCCTGCGCATGCTGGTGGTGGTGAGGCTGTTGGTGGTGGCTCCCCGGCTGATCTTGGCGCGACAAAGGTTGCACACCACTGTTCGTCGGTACCGCACTGGCTCGGCCTGTGCCCACACCCTGACTTGGGCCTCCGCGTCCTCGCCCGCGTCCACGTCCTATAGGCCTACCCCTACCCCTCAGCATGGTGTATTACCAGTAGTGCAGAAACAGAATGCTGTAATTAAATGTGCCGCTTATTGGCCTGTGGTTGGAGGCTGACTTCGCTTACGGAACGCCAGGAAATAATTTTGCGCAAGCCTGCTGTAACACTTAGCTGGCTGCGTATGAATTAGGAGGACAACTACACCCAGCACAGACCCAGTACACTGAGGACAGTCACAGGCAGCCCAAATAGATTTTTTTCCCCAAATGTTTTTGGAAAGGCCCACTGCCTATATACACTGTATATGTCTTCTCTCTCTGCGTCACCACTACTGGCCCTGGAGTATGTCAAATAACTGCAGACTGTTGCACTGTGGACTGGAATACAGCGGTGATGTAACAGCCAACACAGAGCCAGGAAATAATTTTGCGCAAGCCTGCTGTAACACTTAGCTGGCTGCGTATGAATTAGGAGGACAACTACACCCAGCACAGACCCAGTACACTGAGGACAGTCACAGGCAGCCCAAATAGATTTTTTTCCCCAAATGTTTTTGCTAAGGCCCACTGCCTATATTCAATAAATATGTCTTCTGTCCCTGCCTCACAATATATGTCTTCTGTCCCTGCCTAACCACCACTTCTGGCCTTGGAGTATTACTGCAGGGCGCAATGCTCTGCACGGCCGATATACAAAAAAAAAAAAAATGTGCAACACTGCAAAAAGCAGCCTCCACAGTACTGCACACGGTTAGATGTGGCCCTAAGAAGGACCGTTGGGGTTCTTGAAGCCTAAAATACTCCTAACACTCTCCCTATAGCAGCTCCGGCACCAGCAGCACTGTCCCTGATCTCTGTCAGAATGCATCTGTGGCAAGCCGCGGGAGGGGCCGATTTTTATACTCGGGTGACACCTGATCTCGCCAGCCACTCACTGCAGGGGGGTGATATAGGGCTTGAACGTCGCAGGGGGAAGTTGTAATGCCTTCCCTGTCTTTCTATTGGCCAGAAAAGCGCACTAACGTCTCAGAGTGAGAAGGATATATATGTATATATATATATATATATATATATATACATATACCCTTGTAGGTAGAAAAGAAAACACTGGAATATATACATTTACATAGATATAGTTATGTGCCTTTCTTTTTATGTATACTAACTTTATTCTCATTTGTACTAACTCTATGAAAAAACTTAATACGTCGCCTTATACCAGATATTCCAAGGCTTTGCAAGGCTGAGAGAGATGTTTCTAGAAATTCAGAGATGATACCGAACCAGACACGAAGGCCGCGTGTACTTGGCTGTTTTCCCGGAGGCGCCAGTATCAAGATAATGACCTTTATATGATTTTCAGTGTCTCAGGCCGGAAATCCGGACTTCCCATATATGGAGAATGCATGCTTGGCCGTTTTCTTAGAATTAAGTGGGTGATTCTTTGCACTGGAGTTAATTGAATACGTGATTTTCTGTACATAAGCCAGAGGCGCCGTAGCAAGATAACGACTGTTTTCACTGTCTCAGGCCGGAAATCCGGACTTCCCATATATGGTTATAAGCCCATCACCCATTCCTGGTGATGAGACAAAGGGTATAAGATCTCATGTAATCTGTAATAAAGCACGGCGAAGCGCAGTCATGTCCCGTGTGAGGAATGATACCAGACCTCTGTGTGGTGTTTCTTTCTTTACGGCCGGCAGCGGGGCAAGTGGGGTGGGCCTGATTGGTGCTGTACTTAGAATATTACCCTGACAAATG
Organism: Eleutherodactylus coqui; assembly: GCF_035609145.1. Taxonomy (NCBI): domain Eukaryota; kingdom Metazoa; phylum Chordata; class Amphibia; order Anura; family Eleutherodactylidae; genus Eleutherodactylus; species Eleutherodactylus coqui. Next base: position 48,031,543 of record NC_089843.1, read on the forward strand.
GCGCCCAACGTGGGGCTCGACAAAACCGGAGCTTACAATGCATTCCACCCGGATCCGCGCCGCGGAGAAGCCGTCCTGCTGCAAACCGAGCCTGGTCAACTCACTTAGAACTCCAGGTAAGACCAGCATATATTTATGTTGTGTTTTACGCTGAGAGTCTTGCAGCAGGACTGACTATCTGTGGTTTGTGACCGGACGGGTTGGGTTAAGAGTTCTACACGGTAACTCGTGTGGGCTCCGGGTTTGCCGTCATGGACCACTGACCGTGATATGCGCACCAATCAGTCACCCAGAAACTAGTCTGTAGTTTATTTGTACTTTGAAGTCCGTAGTGTTTTAGCAATAGTGAAGGTTGTTTGTTGTATCTGCAGAATTTTTTTTCTCTTCTCTTACTTTTCATTTGGTCTCACAGACGAAGGAACCCTCCGTTTGAGTTTATTTAGTCGTTAATGGTTTAGCTGAGAGGGATGCACTCTGTGAGACAGGTCCCATAGACGAAGGAACCCTCCGTTTTAGTTTAGTTTAGTTGTTGATGGTTTAGCTGAGGAGAGGGATGCACTCTTTGGGACTGGTTCCATAGAAGAAAATGGTGTCTGGGAGGAGGTTTTTAGGACCGAGAGGTGCCTTGGAAGATCAAGGTTTGCTAGAAAGTGCTGGAGGAGGAGGAGAGAGAGAGACAGTCAGAGAAAGTTAAGTATGTACACATTATTTGTTTAAGAAAGTATCCGTAAGTGAAATGTTGAAAAGTACAGTAAGTGATCAAGAGGGCGTCAGGAGAGTGTCTATTGAAGGTTATATTGGCAGTTAGGTAGGGGAGAGAAGTATGAGGAACAAGCAAGTCGAGAAGAAAGTTACAATGCATGTGATTTGTTGGCAGAGAGAAGAAAATGTGTATAATACAAGATAGATAATAGATATGGATATATATGTGTGTATATATATATATATATATATATATACTGTATGTGCAAATAGTTAACTGAGCTTACTTTTAGATGAGAAGGCTTGTTGACATGTAGCTGCAGTCTTCAAGGTCAAGAGATAACGAAAGCAGAGAAAATGCAATAATAACGCTGGATAATATCTTTGCTTGCTGTAAAGGAATGAAGGCTTGAAATGAATTTAATTAATTATACTGTCTTAGTAGGCAGGAAATATAGCAATTTCTAAGGTATATTCTTACTTATACAGGGGTTGAAAATGAAGAACATGTTGCGCTGTATTTATGAGTTCAAATGCAGGGAATAGTTAAGCTATAACAATTCAGTCTGTGTTTCATATTCGTAGAGAGATAAGACATGTTTTGAAAAGGTGGGGGCTTTCAGACTTCACTTTTTGTTCAGGGTCAAATACAGAGAAAGAAAGACAAGGGGGGCTGAAAAATATCCACGTATTCTAAAATACTTCAGCGTTTAATACAGCATATAATAGCTTCAGTAAATAAGAAATATAGAATGTCTCAGCAAACTTTTTCCCATAATTTGTCAAAAATAGCACTCACCTCCAATGTTTTTCAACTGATGTATGTATGTTTGTCAAACTTTTTTTTTGTCTGTGCATCTGCATGTACTGGTACACCTTCAATGGGGGGTGACGGAGCAGACTTGAGAGCATGGATGGATGAGTTAGTGACCCGTGTTCGGGCTGTGGTGAGTGTGTGATGCAGGTATTGACTGGGGATAAAAGTCCTCCCCATGCATGGGACTTTGCTTGGTTGAGATGTGGACGTGTAGACTGTTAAGCTGAAATGAGCTGGAAGAAAGACGCACGGAGCCAATATCGAAGGGGTGGAGCTAGAAGATGTAATAGTACGTAATGTTTCATCCCTCTTGTCCACAAGGGAGGGGTGAGGTGCTTGAGCAGCTAGTAAAAGTTTTTTTTGTTTTTTTTTTCTCCTGTCTCAAATTTGATAAGACATTGCAGGCAGGAACAGACTAATAATGAATTCACTTAAAGGAATATCACATTTCAAATATTAATAGGTGTTTGTAGATTATTCTGCCCCGGTGTAACTCATGTTTCTGTTATAGGTGCTAACATCTTACAGGCCTTATCTGCATCCATCAAATCTTTTTACAATGTTGTACTACCTTGAACCCGGCTACTATTCTTCCAATTGCGTACCCGGGTTCAAAGGGGGGGAGGAGAAGGCACAGGTGATTTAGGTATTGCAAGTCAGCCATTTTTAAAATTTTTTTGCAAGCCATTTTTAAATTTTTTGCAACAAGGTTCTGATCTTTTTGAAATATAATACCAGCCTGATTGTCTATCATTGATGCAACAAGAAAATTTAAGTTTAAAAAAAAAAGTTACTGAAAGCCCTTGTTAACAATGCATATTTTGAGTTGTTTTTTTATAGATGGTTCCAGGGTGATTGACGACTCCACACTGGATATGCAGTGGTCACACAACAAGATGTCCTAAAAGCAGAATGTCTCCGCATGTCGCAGTACAAGAAGCGGAATTAAAAGCACTCACGGAGGCGTGTAGAGTGGAGGAAGGTAAGACGGCAAACATTTACACTGACTCCCGGTATGCATTTGGCATAGCTCATGATTACGGCCCAACATGGAGGGCCAGACAGTTTTTTACCTCAGCAGGACAGCCAATTAAGAATGATGCAACGGTGCAGATTCTCATGGGGGCCCTACTTCTACCTGACAAGGTGGAAAGCTCACACCAATTCCTACACCGGAGAAACAAGAGGCAATGCCATCACAGGCCACACAGCAAAAGCAGCGGCCCTGAAGCCATGGAAGAAAAGAAGAGAAGAAGAATTTGACAATAACTTTGGACTTTGACTAAACCTTGGACTTTGATATGAACTTGGACTTTGATAAAAACTTGGACTTTGATAAAAACTTGGACTTTGATAAAAACTTGGACTTTGATAAAAACTTGGACTTTGACTAAACTTTGGACTTTGATATGCTAAAGACTTTACAGTTACAAGCCAGCAAGGAAGAAAAGGAAAAATGGACTAAAAAGGGACGGCATATGGTGAACAGTCAACAGCACTTGCCCACGACGGTCCCTGTGCTCAATGATGGCCCAGCTGATGCACAGAAAGACGCACCTCTCAAAGCAGCAATGATGTCGACGCTTGAACGAGGACGGGTGGCTCCTGGGTTTTCTGTAGCTGCTGCATCATTTGTCCAATTTTGCATGATCTTTGCCGTAAAGCAACAGGGCAGAAGTAAATTTGCCACATAACGCTTGCCTAGACCACTCTACCCATTTCAGGGATTGCAAATTGGCTACACTCAGCTCCCACTTGTTGGGAAGCATGAATATGTGCTTGTTGTTGTTGTTGATGTTTTTCAGGTTGGAGACCTACTCTGTTACCAAAGTAAATAAGCAGGTAACTGCACGGAAGCTCATGAATGAGGTAATCTGCAGATATGGGGTACCGGAAGTGATTGAGTCAAACAAAGGTATACACTTCACAGGTGAAATAATGCAACACATCATGTCTGCTTTGGGTATATTCCAGGCTTTTCACACACCCTACCATCCGCGGAGTAGTGGGAAAGTAGATACAAAAGGCAATGAAGAAAATGGGTAAATTTTGAATTGAGTGTCTTCTATTAGTTTTTCTTTTTCTCCGGAGGATACATGCCACAGTAGCTGAGTTTGGGGAATGATTTTCTTGTTAATTTTGTCATAGGTCTCTCCAAGGAATTGTTAGTAATGCATTCTGCAGTCTCTGCTTTTCTCCCAGGTCCTACAGGTGAGTGTCACTATCTGAAACCAGGTGACAGGGTCTATGTGAAAGAGTTTGAGAGAGAGACCCGGTTTAAAGGTCCTTACCAGATGTTGTTCACCACCCCAACTGCAGACAAGCTCGAAGGAAAGCCCACTTGGATCCACACTTCGCACTGCAAAAACTAATGATCCTGCATATCCTTTACATGCTATAATGTGGTACAATTCCTCTAACACACACCTTTGACTACTGTACACTAGCCCCCTGTTTCAGAACAAATTAATACAATCAAATGTGCAATATGGAGACTACACTGAGGGTGACAATCCAACACCGCATCGTGCTAAGAGAGAAGTTGACGCTCCAGGTGGTAACTTTGATCCACATGTATACATAGATGCAATAGGAGTGCCAAGGGGAGTGCCAAGGGGGGTGCCAGATTAATTTAATTCTAGAGATCAGGTTAAAGCAGGTTTTGAGTCCTTATTTGCTTTTGTCACTGTTAATAATAATGTAGATTGGATGAATTATATCTATTACAATCAGCAGAGGTTTGTAAACTACACCAGAGATGCTTTGAAAGGGTTAGCTGACCAGTTAGGGCCCACTGCATCCATCGCGTTCCAAAATAGAGTGGCCCTGGATATGATTTTAGCAGAAAGAGGTGGGGGTATGTAATTTCCTGTATGTGTATTATCCCTTTGATCAAAAAGAGTATGAGTAAGGGACTGGATAATGTGACCAACGTTTCCCTTGTTTGAAAAAAAATGAAGAGCCAGTTCCGATAATGCCAACCAGATACGTTACCAGAAGAATGGAGAAATGTACTAGTACTGTGCCGCCTCAGTCTCATAAGATGGACTGTCAGTGGACTTCCCATTTGCCTAGGGAAAGTGCAGAAGACCTTAGGTTCCGGCGAGGTCACCCTGTGGGGTGTTAACTCGTACAGATAGAGGGTATGGATGCCCGGAAATAAGCCCAGGGAATCCATGGCCTCCTTCTGAGGTGAGGTAGGGATCCCTGCCTTTTAGGAGTAGGGACTTACGGGCAGTGGAGAAACCCTGACGCAAGGGAGAGACGACCGAGGAAGAGTGCGAGGCCTGGTACTTGATCTCCATATTAAGTTTTTTAGGGGGGTTTGAGAAGGATATATATGTATATATATATATATATATATATATATATATATATATATATATATATATATATATATATATACCCTTGTAGGTAGAAAAGAAAACACTGGAATATATACATTTACATAGATATAGTTATGTGCCTTTCTTTTTATGTATACTAACTTTATTCTCATTTGTACTAACTCTATGAAAAAACTTAATACGTCGCCTTATACCAGATATTCCAAGGCTTTGCAAGGCTGAGAGAGATGTTTCTAGAAATTCAGAGATGATACCGAACCAGACACGAAGGGCGAGTGTACTTGGCTGTTTTCCCGGAGGCGCCAGTATCAAGATAATGACCTTTATATGATTTTCAGTGTCTCAGGCCGGAAATCCGGACTTCCCATATATGGAGAATGCATGCTTGGCCGTTTTCTTAGAATTAAGTGGGTGATTCTTTGCACTGGAGTTAATTGAATACGTGATTTTCTGTACATAAGCCAGAGGCGCCGTAGCAAGATAACGACTGTTTTCACTGTCTCAGGCCGGAAATCCGGACTTCCCATATATGGTTATAAGCCCATCACCCATTCCTGGTGATGAGACAAAGAGTATAAGATCTCATGTAATCTGTAATAAAGCACGGCGAAGCGCAGTCATGTCCCGTGTGAGGAATGATACCAGACCTCTGTGTGGTGTTTCTTTCTTTGCGGCCGGCAGCGGGGCAAGTGGGGTGGGCCTGATTGGTGCTGTACTTAGAATATTACCCTGACAAGAGATGAAAGTGAAAGTAACCCGAACATCGCGTGGTACTCGTCACGAGTAACGAGCATCTCGAACACGCTAATACTCGAACGAGTATCAAGCTCGGACGAGTACGTTCGCTCATCTCTACATAGGACCTTAAAGACCTTGCATGACATTCTCATGCTGTGCAATGTGCATACGAATGCGATGCAATGTTTCCCACTGAAATCAATGAGAAACGCTTGTGATCTGTTAGTGTGTTTGAAACTCACATCGGAGAATCACAATTTTACAGAAGCAATGCGTTTTTGAATCAAACTCCTCATATCTGTATGTAAAATGCATGAAAAACACCCCAATAGCGCATTGCCCATGTGAATGTAACCTGATTGTTGCCTGAATTATTACTGGAAATGGCGAATTCGGTCGACAGTCGTCCCGTGTACAAGCGACTGTCACAGGGCACCGAGTGACAAATCGCTCAACTGTCAGTTGCTTTGTTTTTGAATACAAAGCTAACTGTCGGCCCGTGTGAACAGGCAGCTCATCTAGGAGCGACTGCAGTGAATGGAGGCAGGCGGCCAGAAGAGACCACCGGCGCGCTTGCCCTCCATTCATGGAATGACTATAACTCCTGTGTAAAAGCAAAGGAGTGATAGTCGGTGGGGCGGCTGCCGGGTGCTCATGCGCCAACAGTTGTCCTGGGTCACAGGGACCTTTTCAAAGCTCTTGGATAATTTACAGAAACCATGTACAAAAGTAGCAGCTGTGTAACCAATCCAGCTCTGCTCCATAATACTTTATGAGCGACTATAGGCAATCACATATTATAACATGGCTACATATGTAATAACTTCCCTGATTGTGTTTTTATCCCTTAGACTATCACTAAGGGAAACATCATCTACATAAGTGTGAGCAAGAGAATGAGCTGAGAAGGCGGAATAGATAAGACGTCTGTATTACTCTTCTTGTGTAAAATAAACTAATGCAAAAAAGGAAAAACTGGGCTTGTGTTTAATAGATAATATCCTCATCATATGTTATGGGTGGTCAGATATCAATGCAGGATATGATGCAGCAGACGGAGTAACCAAAATGGACTGGATTTATTTTAGAACCGAGAAATAAAGGCCTTTTCACACTTGTATTTGCTGATCCGTCGTGAGAACAGCAAAGCAGTTTCCATTTTCAAGCCCGTAGAAATGTGTTGAAGCAGAAAACCTTCCACTTCAATCTGTTTCTGTGTTTTTCTGTCTTCATTCTGTTTTTTTTTTTGCTGGATCAATAGTCCAGACTACTCCGCTTTCATTTTCAGTTTCAAACTCAATAATTTTTTTTGGTCTTGTTGCATTGTACTTACTGGTAGGTGGCTGAACTGGACTCCTGCTTTTCAGTGGTTCCTCTTCAACGAATGTGGCTCAGTAGTTAGCACTATTGTCTTACAATGCTCAAGTCCTGGGTTCAAATCTCCCCAAGGACAACCTTATCAATTTTGAAAGCCTCGCTACAACGATCACCCTTGGTCAGATCTGATCCTACAGTTTCGGCAGTGCTAACAACTGAGGCACCACACCTTGTAACGTTGGTTCACATCTCATTATGGACCATATCAGCAGGAAGGTTGTATGTTCTCATTGGTTTTCTTCTCAAGCATGGTGGCTCAGTCATTAGTACTGCTGCCTTACAGGGCTGGAGGTGTAGGTTCAAATCTGACCAAAGGTAATGTCTGTATTGAGTTTTTCAAACTTGATGCTGTCCTTAATAAGATTTGACCCCAGAATTGTAAGACAACAGTGCTTACCACTGAGCCATTGGTCCACCAAAAATAAGTGTCTTCTAGTTCCACCCATCTGCCACTAAGTACAATGCATTAACGAAAAATCCATTTATATTGAGTTTCTAAAACTGGAAGCACAAACGCAGCAGCCTGTGCTCTTGATCCAGTGTGTGTAAAAAATGTTTATTTTGCCTTTTTTGAGAATAAAACTGATCAAAAAAGCTGTGTGTAACCTGAAATGGTATCAATAAAAACCACAGCTCGTCACACACAAACAAACCCTCTCAGAGCTCCGTGCATGGGGTTTGGAATGCAACATTGTGATAAAAATGAACTTCCAAACTTTTCTTTTATTGTGGAAAAACCTAAAAAAAAACCTCAGTTATCTGTGTAGGAACCTGGCAGAAAGTGTTCAATTCCACTGCAGGAGAAACTAAGTAGTAAACACGAAATGCCTGCAATGTAGCACGCCACAGCAAAGTATCCCTAAACTAATAATCCACTGAAACAATTACAATACTCCAATATATAATATTGTTATCATTAACACCAGAACAGTTCACTGTATAAATACAGCACCAGAACCAAGCTTACTTTCATTGGACACCTGCATCACATGACCTAGCCATATATAACATGGGAGCTGTGTAACCAGCGGTCATTTTACAGGTGCAACTACCTTACACAGCTAGCAGTGGCGCTTGGGGAATTCAATTGTGCTGTGCCAAACAGGGACAGCTCTCAAGGATACAAACTAAACCCAGTGGCCTTGAGTTCTTACATATCATGCCTCCCAGGGATTGCAGCTTATTCTGTTGGTTCTTTCTTTTGTTAAAACAAAAAGAAAACCAAACAGGGAAACAGCAAATACATACAGTGCGTGTTAGCAGCGTCAGACGTCGTTCAAAGTCACCAGTCCAGCCACTGCAAAGTTATTTTCAAGCCTTACGCAGCTAGCAGTGGTTTTCTGAGAACTAAAAAAGTTAGCTGATAAGTTACATAAAACTACCCTAAAAATTGAAACAAAAAAAGGGACATAAAAAGGGACACATGAAGAAATCAAGGGGTAAGGGTCATGTCGGTGGTGACAGTGGAGATGGTAAAGTAAAGGACAGGCCAAGTTAGTGCAGCATCCGAGCAGCAGGCCCTCAGCCGAGGAGACAGCGGGGTAGAGGGAAAACCTTTTCATGGGGCTCTACAGTCTTCTCCCTAAGGCTAGCTGAGGACCTGACCTCATTACCAACAGGGGGAGATCCCAAATAGTAACTGTGGTTACCTGAAATCCTGTTAGTCACTCGTGATGCCAACGTTCCATCCTCTGTGGTGGATCTCTCGGATGTAATCCCATAGAATAAAGTTGTCCACACATATAAAGTGTCTTTTCTGGACAAGAACCAGGAACGTTGGGTCTGCCCGTTTGAACCTAATAGTGCAATGATCATTCTGCGGAATTCCACCGCTGGATTCCACAGCATGAAATAACCTGCAGCATTTCCCATTTGCCGGGGAAATACGTGCGTCCGGTTTCCATTGTAGTTAATGGAAGCCGGCAATCACGCTATACTGCCGCTGTAGCACAGTCGAAGTATAGCTTGAACACGCTTCCCCACTGGCCGCGTCATATGACACTACTGGCGCGTCATGTGCTGTACTGCGCATGCATGCCGACACATCATGCGGGACTCACACAGTGGATCCGGGAGGTAAGTATGGGGTCTTTGGGGGGGCGCCGTGACAGAATCTGTTGCGGTTTTCCGATGGCAGAGTCCATCATGGCCGTGGGCATTAGGCCTTACTTAACTCTTTTTAGGTAATAATTAGAGATGAGCGAGCATACTCATCCGAGCTTGATGCTCGTTCGAGTATTAGGGTGTTCGAGATGCTCGTTACTCGAGACAAGCACCACGCGGTGCTCGACTCCATTACACTTCCTTCCCTGAGAAATGTGCGCGCTTTTCTGGCCAATAGAAGCACAGGGAAGGCATTACAACTTCCTCCTGTGACATTCCAGCCCTATCCCACCCTCCTGCAGTGAGTGGCTGGGGAGATCAGATGACACCGGAGTATTTAAATCTGCCCCGCCCGCGGCTCACCACAGATGCACACTGACAGAGATCAGGGAAAGTGCTGTCTTGCTGCAGCTGCTATAGGGAGAGTGTTAGGTGTTATATTCGTCTTCAAGAACCCCAACGGTCCTTCTTAGGGCCACATCTGACCATGTGCAGTACTGTTGAGGCTGCTTTTAGCAGTGTTGCACAATTTTTTTTTTTTGTATATTTTGTATATTTTGACCATAGCGTCCTCAGTCTGCAGTCATTTTACAAAGTATAGGGGCAGTACTGGTGAGGCAAGGACAGTGGTGCAGGGAAAGAGGTATACAGGCTATATAGGCAGTGGGCTTTTTCAAAAAAATTGGGGAAAAATACTATATTTGGGCTGCCTGTGACCGTCTTCAGTTTACTGCGTGTCTGCTGGGGGTAGTAGTCGCTAATTAATACCCAGCTAAGCATTACAGCAGGCTTGCGCATAATTGTTTCCTGGCTCTGCTGTGTCCGTTACATGACCGCCGGCATCCCGCCAGAGGGAAACCGTATACATAATATACGCTGCATACAGTGTCTGTCTGGTTTTTCACCTCACCATTTAAAAAAATAGAAGCAAAATACTTAAGGCCTACCACTGGCCTTTGGCCACTTGACTGGTTCTGCGCTGTGAATTCCAGTAGCTCAGTCATACGCACCTAGGTCTCACTACAGGCTTGCGCATAATTGATCCTGGCTCTGCTGTGCGTTCCGTAAGCAAAGTCAGCCTCCAACCACAGGCCAATAAGCGGCACATTTAATTACAGCGTTCTGTTTCTGCTCTACTCGTAATACACCATGCTGAGGGGCAGGGGTAGGCCTAGAGGACGTGGACGGGGGCAAGGACGTGGAAGCCCAAGTCAGGGTGTGGGCACAGGCCGAGCTCCTGGTCCAGGTGTATCGCAGCCGACTGCTGCGGGATTAGGAGAGAGGCAAGTTTCTGGGGTCCCCAGATTCATCTCACAATTAATGGGTCCACGTGGTAGACCTTTATTAGAAACTGAGCAGTGTGAGCAGGTCCTGTCGTGGATGGCAGAAAGTGCATCCAGCAATCTATCGACCACCTAGTCTTCTACGCCGTCCACAGCTGCAACTCTGAATCCTCTGGCTGCTGCTCCTCCTTCCTCCCAGCCTCCTCACTCCATGAAAATGACACATTCTGAGGAGCAGGCAGACTCCCAGGAACTGTTCTCAGACCCCTTCCCAGATTGGGCAGCAATGGTTCCTCTCCCACCGGAGGAGTTTGTCGTGACCGATGCCCAACCTTTGGAAAGTTCCCGGGGTCCGGGGGATGAGGCTGGGGACTTCCGGCAACTGTCTCAAGAGCTTTCAGTGGGTGAGGAGGACGATGACGATGAGACACAGTTGTCTATCAGTGAGTTAGTAGTAATTTCAGTAAGTCCGAGGGAGGAGCTCACAGAGGATTCGGAGGAAGAGCAGCTGGACGATGAGGTGACTGACCCCACCTGGTTTGCTAAGCCTACTGAGGACAGGTCTTCAGAGGGGGAGGCAAGTGCAACAGCAGGGCAGGTTGGAAGAGGCAGTGCGGTGGCCAGGGGTAGAGGCAGGGCCAGAACGAATAATCCACCAGCTGTTTCCCAAAGCGCCCCCTCATGCCATGCCACCATGCAGAGGCCGAGGTGCTCAAAGGTCTGGCAGTTTTTCACTGAGAGTGCAGACGACCAACGAACTGTGGTGTGCAAGGTTTGTCGCGCCAAGATCAGCTGGGGAGCCACCACCACCAGCCTCAGCACCACCAGCATGCACAGGCATATGATGGCCAAGCACCCCAGAAGGTGGGACGAAGGCCGTTCACCGCCTCCGGTTTGTACCACTGCCTCTCCCCCTGTGCCCCAACCTGCCACTGAGATCCAACCCCCCTCTCAGGACACAGGCACGACCGTCTCCCAGCCTGCAGCCACACGCTCACCTCCGCTGTCCTCGGCCCCATCCAGCAATGTCTCTCAGCGCAGCGTCCAGCCGTCGCTAGCGCAACTCTTTGAGCGCAAGCGCAAGTACACGGCCACGCACCCGCATGCTCAAGCGTTAAACGTGCACATAGCCAAATTGATCAGCCTGGAGATGCTGCCGTATAGGCTTGTGGAAACGGAGGCTTTCAAAAACATGATGGCGGCGGCGGCCCCGCGCTACTCGGTTCCCAGTCGCCACTATTTTTCCCGATGTGCCATCCCAGCCCTGCACGACCACGTCTTCCGCAACATTGTACGCACCCTCACCAACGCGGTTACTGCCAAGGTCCACTTAACAATGGACACGTGGACACGCACAGGCGGGCAGGACCACTATATCTCCCTGACGGCACATTGGGTGAATTTAGTGGAGGCTGGGACCGAGTCAGAGCCTGGGACCGCTGACGTCCTACCCATCCCCAGAATTGCGGGCCCCAGCTCGGTGCTGGTATCTGCGGCGGTGTATGCTTCCTCCACTAAACCACCCTCCTCCTACGCAACCTCTGTCTCGCAATCAAGATGTGTCAGTAGCAGCACGTCGCCAGCAGTCGGTGTCGCGCGGCGTGGCAGCACAGCGGTGGGCAAGTGTCAGCAGGCCGTGCTGAAACTACTCAGCTTAGGAGAGAAGAGGCACACGGCCCATGAACTGCTGCAGGGTCTGACAGAGTAGACCGACAGCTGGCTTTCGCTGCTGAGCCTCCAACCAGGCATGGTCGTGTGTGACAACGGCCATAATCTGGTGGAGGCTCTGCAGCTCGGCAGCCTCACGCACGTGCCATGCCTGGCCCATGTCTTTAATTTGGTGGTTCAGCGGTTTCTGAAAAGCTACCCACGCTTGTCAGACCTGCTCGGAAAGGTACGCCGGCTCTGCGCACATTTCCGCAAGTCCAACACGGATGCTGCCACCCTGCGGACCCTGCAACATCGGTTTAATCTGCCAGTGCACCGACTGCTGTGCGACGTGCCCACACGGTGGAACTCTATGCTCCACATGTTGGCCAGGCTCTATAAGCAGCGTAGAGCTATAGTGGAATACCAACTCCAACATGGGCGGCGTAGTGGGAGTCAGCCTCCTCAATTCTTTACAGAAGAGTGGGCCTGGTTGGCAGACATCTGCCAGGTCCTAGGAAACTTTGAGGAGTCTACCCAGATGGTGAGCGGCGATGCTGCAATCATTAGCGTCACCATTCCTCTGCTATGCCTCTTGAGAAGTTCCCTGCAAAGCATAAAGGCAGATGCTTTGCACTCGGAAACGGAGGCGGGGGAAGACAGTATGTCGCTGGATAGTCAGAGCACCCTCATGTCTATATCTCAGCGCGTTGAGGAGGAGGAGGAGGAGGAGAAGGGGGAGGAGCATGAGGAGGAGGGGGAAGAGACGGCTTGGCCCACTGCTGAGGGTACCCATGCTGCTTGCCTGTCATCCTGTCAGCATGTATGGCCTGAGGAGGAGGAGGAAGAGGAGGAGGATCCTGAAAGTGATCTTCCTAGTGAGGACAGCCATGTGCTGCATACAGGTACCCTGGCACACATGGCTGACTTCATGTTAGGATGCCTTTCTCGTGACCCTCGCATTACACGCATTCTGGCCACTACGGATTACTGGGTGTACACACTGCTCGACCCACGGTATAAGGAGAACCTTTCCGCTCTCATACCCGAAGAGGAAAGGGGTTCGAGAGTGATGCTATACCACAGGACCCTGGCGGAAAAACTGATGGTAAAATTCCTATCCGACAGCGCTAGTGGCAGAAGGCACAGTTCCGAGGGCCAGGTAGCAGGGAGGCGCGGAGATCAGGCAGCATGTACAGCACAGGCAGGGGAACACTCTCCAAGGCCTTTGACAGCTTTATGGCTCCCCAGCAAGACTGTGTCACTGCTCCCCAGTCAAGGCTGAGTCGGCGGGAGCACTGTAAAAGGATGGTGAGGGAGTACATAGCCGATCGCACGACCGTCCTCTGTGACGCCTCTGCTCCCTACAACTACTGGGTGTCGAAACTGGACACGTGGCCTGAACTCGTGCTGTATGCCCTGGAGGTGCTTGCTTGTCCTGCGGCTAGCGTCTTGTCACAGAGGGTGTTTAGTGCGGCTGGGGGAATCATCACGGATAAGCATAGCCGCCTGTCAACCGATAGTGCCGACAGGCTTACACTCATCAAGATGAACAAAGTCTGGATTTCCCCAGACTTCTCTTCTCCACCAGCGGACAGCAGCAATACCTAAGCAATACGTAGGCTGCACCCGCGGATGTAAGCATCGTTCTCTATCACCATCAAAAACGGGGACCTTTTAGCTTCATCAATCTGTGTATTATTTTCATCCTCCTCCTCCTGCTCCTCCTCCTGAAACCTCACGTAATCACGCCGAACGGGCAATTGTTCTTAGGCCCACAAGGCTCAGTCATATTACTTTTGTAAACAATGTTTATACGTTTCAATTCTCATTAAAGCGTTGAAACTTGCACCTGAACCAATTTTTATTTTAACTGGGCTGCCTCCAGGCCTAGTTACAAATTAAGCCACAGTAACCAAAGCGATTAATGGGTTTCACCTGCCCTGTTGGTTGGGCATGGGCAATTTTTCTGAGGTACATTAGTACTGTTGGTACACCAATTTTTTGGGGCCCTCGCCTACAGTGTAATCCTAGTAATTTTTAAGGGCTTCGCCTGCACTCATGGTACAGCAAGGTGTGTGGGCTTGGCCTACACTTTTGCTACATAAATGTAACTGGGGCCTTATCTATACTGCAACTACTGAAATGTGCCAGAGACTGTTATCTCCCTAAACTACTGCAACGGGAATGTTACTGTGGCCTATCTTGACTGCTACTACTACTGAAATGGAACTAAGACTGTGCTCCCCCTATACTGCTGCTTTGGAATTGTTACTGGGGCCTGTCTTGAGTGCTACTACTACTGAAATGGAACTAATACTGTGCTCCCCCTATAATGCTGCTAGTGATATGTTACTGGGGCCTGTCCCTAATGCTACCGCTGAAATGTTACTAATTCTGGGCTCTGCCCATACCGCTGCTAATGCTATGTCACTGGAGTGTGGAAACAGAGGCTTCCCAAAGACATGATGGCGGCGAGGCCATTTGCCACCAACGCGGTTACTGTTAAGGTGCATATAACCACGGACACGTGGAGAGGACACGTAGTGCCTCAAAAACATCCCCCTCCTCCTCCAACAATGAAAACATTCTTGGCAAATACCTTTGCATCGGTCCGTCTGGTGGCGGCAGTCCAAGAATTTCACCTTTAACGACACAACAAGAGAGCCCCCCCACCATCCCCCCGCCACGGCCCACTTAATCCTGGCCACATTCCGAAAACCAACTAAATAAAACCGCGCTACTAGGTCCGCAGTCGCCACCACATTCCCACCAACGCGGTTACTGTTAAGGTACATATTACTAGTCATCCAATCATCAAAGTCGCGGCAGCACTCCGCTGGATTCAACCGCAAAAGCGGGAGGTAGCAAAGAAAATTGCGCAAAAAGCTCACGTAGGAGGACCCGACTCCCTTGGGCCCTCAAAGACCATCAATACAAAAGAATAAAGTGGCGAGCAGCGCCAGAGATGGTTGCTTGTTATTTAAAATGCATCAATGCTTCTTTATTGCATTAAAAAATTCCAGTAGCGCACAACGTTTCAACCCAGCAAGGGTCTTTCTCAAGTGCATAAAACTTTTATGCACTTGAGAAAGACCCTTGCTGGGTTGAAACGTTGTGCGCTACTGGAATTTTTTAATGCAATAAAGAAGCATTGATGCATTTTAAATAACAAGCAACCATCTCTGGCGCTGCTCGCCACTTTATTCTTTTGTATTGAAGGTACATATTACTAGTCTGACTGGGGCATGCACTGTGGGTCGAAGCCCGCCTGTATTGTATCTGACGTTAGTGCAGGGCACTGCAATGGGATACATTTATGTACCGCCGATGGGTTCCAGGGAGCCACCCATGCTATGGGTCCACAGGGACTTCACATTACGGATTTGTACCTGCCAGTGTCTATGTATTGAAAACCCCGGTCAGACTGGGGCATGCAGTGTGGGCCGAAGCCCACCTGCATTTAATCTGACGTTACCTCAGCTGTGCTGGGCAATGCAATGGGATTTATTTATGTAACGCCGGTGGCTTCCTGGGACCCACCCATGCTGTCGGTCCACACGGAGTTGTACCTGCCTGTGTCTACTTATAAAGAACCGCAGTCTGACTGGGGCATGCAGTGTGGGCCAAAGCCCACCTGTATTTAATCTGACGTTAGCTCTGCTGTCCAGGGCACTGCAATGGGATTTGTTTATGTACCGCCGGTGGGTTCCAGGGAGCCACCCATGCTTTGGGTCCACACGGACTTCACATTAGGGATTTGTACCTGCCTGTGTCTATGTATTAAAAACCCCGGTCAGACTGGGGCATGCAGTGTGGGCCGAAGCCCACCTGTATTTAATCTGATGTTAGCTCTACTATCCGGGGCACTGCATTTGGACAAACTACAGGAGCAATACAGCGCTAATGAGACGTGCACAGCTACGCTAGCATTGGAGTCCGCTGTAGGCACGCGATTGCTGAGGGTTTGTGCAGAGGCTTATGTCCTGGGTGCAGTGAAAGTCCGCTTCCTGCCTAGGATTGCTGAAGCTGTGGGCCGAGGCCTATGTCGTGGGTGCGGTGCAAGTCTGCCATGTTTGGCTGCTCAGATCAATTTTTTGTTCATGTCTTGGGCTTCCTAGGACCCACCAATGCTGTTGGTGCAAACTTAGTTCCCATCGCGGTGTTTGACCTGTCTGGCACAAAGGCACTGACAGACTTGGGTAGAGGGCAGAGCGCTGACGGCTTTCCCCTTGCAGTGTGGATTGAGCTATGCAACACCTTTACAGAATGAATACTGTGTGGCACGTGGATTCCCCATTGCTATGCCCACGTTTGCAGCTCCTGATGGAGGTGGCACAGGATTGGAGTTCTCATTGCTTCTGTACAGCATTGTGGGCTATCGCCCCGCCCCTTTTAAAGAGGGTTGCTGCCTGGCCCTGCCAACCATCTGCAGTGTGTGCCTCCGGTTCCTCATGGCAGACGCACTTATAAATAGACATGAGGGTGGTGTGGCTATGAGGCCAGCGTGTGGCATGAGGACAGCTGAAGGCTGCGCAGGGACACTTTGGTGTGCGCTGTGGACACTGGGTCGTGCGGGGGGGTTGGGCAGCATGTTACCCAGGAGAAGTGGCAGCGGAGTGTCATGCAGGCAGTGATTGTGCTTTGTTGGAGTTAGTGTGGTGCTTAGCTAAGGTATGCATTGCTAATGAGGGTTTTTCAGAAGTAAAAATTGTTGGGGGGGGGGCCCACTCTTGCCGCTATTGTGGCTTAATAGTGGGACCTGGGAACTTGAGATGCAGCCCAACATGTAGCCCCTCGCCTGCCCTATCCGTTTCTGTGTTGTTCCCATCACTTTCTTGAATTTCCCAGATTTTCACAAATGAAAACCTTAGCGAGCATCGGCGATATACAAAAATGCTCAAGTCACCCATTGACTTCAATGGGGTTCGTTACTCGAAACGAACCCTCGAGCATTGCGGGAAGTTCGACTCGAGCAACGAGCACCCGAGCATTTTGGTGCTCGCTCATCTCTAGTAATAATATAAGAGTCTTTGATGCAAAACACAATTAGAATAGTGCTGTATCAGTCAGGATTCTCAGGGCATTGCACATCCGCAGTCCAAGTTACCTGTTGGATCTCTCTCTCGGTATCACTCTCTCAACTGTCAGTCACTTACGCTTTTCTCGCACTCTGGCAGTTTTCTTTCTCTCTACGGGCGCATGTGGTTCTTGCACGGCTTTTCCCTTGTCCGGGCTCATACACCCCTTGCGGATAGTGGCTGTGGTATCTCTCAAATGGCTAGGCCCAAGCAGGAACAGCGGACTACCTTTCAGCCTCCTCCATGTCTCACTCCTCTCACTAACTCCGAACTCTGGACTCTTGGGTCTGAACTCCGAACTTCCATCAGGGCTTACACATGACCACTCTTTTAGGCCTCATGCCCACAGCTGGGTCAGATTCCGACTGTGAAATATCGCAGCAGAATCAGACCCGATGCCCCGCAGAGACCCTATACTCACCTGTCTTGATCCACCGCGAGTACTACACTGTGATGCAATTCCGCGCGATACTTCGGCAGAGCTCACTGGGAACGGAGGACTTCCATTGACTGCAATGGAAGCGGTCCGTGCAATTTTCCACATAGAATAAAACATGCAGTGATTCTCCCCCGCGGGCGAAAAAAACGCAGTTGATTTCTGCTTGTGGGCAGAGGCAAATCTTTTAACCTAGCAAGTCTATGGACGGAGATTGCTACGGAATTCGGGGCGTGCAGCTACCGTTCAGTGGCATGATTATCAGTGCAGATGCACACTGGCTAATGCTGCAATGGTATATAAATGGTAAAAATTAGGACTGGATAGGGTATAGTTTCTTTATATGGAGAACACATAGTAGGTGTGAAGAGAATTATAAGGCCATGCATGCTTCTCTGGGAAAGTTATAGGGGCACTAACTTTTCAAACTACTTCTGCTCATCTACAAGCTTGTGTTTGTCTCATCATTTCTGCAATATCTTTGCATTCAAATTGTTGCTGCTTTACCACTGTAAATCACCTTTGATGTGGCTGCCGCTAGGAGTCTTCCAGCTTCTCTACAAATCACCCTCTCAGGTCTTGCAGACATGGGTGTCGCCCTGCTTCCTGAGTCTGCTTAACTTTGTTCCAGCATTTGCAGGGTTATTGTGTCTGGCTTCTACATCCAGCTGGAGGTAATTTGCAATCATCCTCCTATTTAACCCCCTTAGTGACGAAGCCTGTTTGCGCCTTAGTGACGGAGCCAAATTTTGGAAATCTGACATGTCACTTTGACATAGAATAACTTGCATATCCAAGGGATTCTGACATTTTTTTGCCACATATTGTACTTCAGTTAGGTGGTAAAAAACAGACCAATAGAATTTATGCATATTTATTAAAAGCGCCAAAATTGGTAAATTTTTGAAAAAATATATTTTTTCACATTTTCAATTGCAAAATGCGTCATGTTAAAGACAGGGTTTTTTTCTAAAGTGCACATGAAAATAAGGATTTATACCCCAAAATGGATACCTTCCTAGTTCAGAGTCAGGTCAGTTCTCATCCCTGTACCGAGTCCCTGTACCGAGTCTACATGGAGAATCCGTAGCGGGCCTGATTTTCCCCGTAGACATGAGGCCTTTTAGGTACAAAGCTTCTGTAGTAACCAGATACATGGACATTTCCATAGAAATAGGGGGAGGGGATATATATCTTCACTGGCAGCAGGCTGACAGATCTATAGACACCATGATAATCCACAACCACTGCCTCTTCTGCTAATACAGCATGTGGTTGTGAGTCTGTGTGTATTATTGGTTTACTAAGCATTTGGACAGAATGTTTTTGAATGCCTGAATCGTCCTGGGAAAGCAAAGGGGTGGGAATTCAGACCCTACCTTCCTGCTTATTGGACCAGAGACAGTGTGATGGAATCTAAGGGCAAGGACTTCAGGACAGTGAACTACTGGCAGAGTGCTAAGCTAACTATACACCCCCTCCACAAAAGTGCACTGCAAATAGCAGAACAACAGAAAAATGGCAAAGACCACTTGAAAATCAGAACTTAAAAGCATGACACTGGGTGCAACAGCAACAAATGAAAGGGTAAGAGAACTTGGTGTATTTTAGAAAACCTGCTAAAAATTCTGGTACACTTCAATGTGCAAATGAGATGGAGAGGTATGCAATGTCGGAACCAGGTAATATCTTTACTCTTCTGTTCCTCTGTGCACCAGTGAGGATACCAGCTTCTGGCAATGCATGGCAACTGCAACATAGATGCCTTCTCCAGTCACATTATACCTTTTTATACCCATGTTGCTAACTCCCTGCGTGACCTCCTGCTTACCGCCCTAATGCATGCTGGGCCTCCGATGTAATGAAAGGATAACTTAGATTCTGGCTTTTCATTGCATATAAATGTAAAAAACAAAAAATTGCATAACATAGCAAGAATTCTAAATTTCACTGGACCCCCTTTACAGAGAGCACCATCAGGGTGGTATCCTAACCGTAAACGTTAACAGTCATAAAGGTCTTCTAAAAAACAAAATCTTAAGCAGGAGTCGTCTCCACGTGAAGTAATCCTCTTTATAGACATTTTTTTAAAACAGAGACATGACAAACTCCAAAGTGCCAGACAAGTTTCGGCTGTGATGTCTCTGTATTACCCGCTTAATGGCGCGGCCCCTTTTTTTCCCCATTTTCGTTTTTCCCTCCCCACTTTTAAAAAATCGTAACTTCTTTATTTATCCATCGATGTCGCTGTATAAGGGCTTGTTTTTTGCAGGACGAGTTGTAATTTTCAATGGTGCTATTTAACATACCATATAATGTACTGAAAATTTTTTTTAAATTCTAAGTGGAGTAAAATAAAGTAAAGACTACATTCCGCCATCTTTCAGTGCGTCTTGTTTCTACGGCGCACAAACTGCAATAAAATTTACATGATAACTTTATTCTATGGGTCGGTACAATTACTACGATACCAGTCTTGTATAGTTTTTATTTTGCTGTAATGCTTGTATTTTTTTTTTCAAAGACATTTCATTTTTAAAAATTATTTTCCGCCATCTTCCGCGCACAATAACGTCTTTAATTTTCCACCGTCCTAGTTGTGCGAGGGCTCATGTTTTGCGACACGTCCTGTAGTTGAGGCTGGTACCATTTTAGAATACATATGAATTTTTGATCGCTTTTTATTGCATATTTTCTGGGAGACCAAAAAAGTGCATTTCTGGCGTTTTTTTTTAAATTTCGGACAACGGTCACTATGCAGGGTAAATAATGCGCTACTTTAAAAGATCTGACTTTTACGGACACGGTGATCTCTCTTCATACATACCCCAACGCCCCATGACGTAAATGTACACCCTGGAGCGGGAAGGGATTAAAGAAACGTCAATAAAGAGGAATACTTCACATGGAGCCGACTCTTGCTACAGATTTTTTTGCATACTGCTTGCCCTATTGAAGCTGGTGGCTTAAGTCTGAGCTCCGTATCAGGCAGCTGGAGGTCCCGCTTGAGAAGGAGAGCCAAACAAACTTTTTTCTTTTACTTGCTTTATAAATGTCCTATGGCTAGCTGCCTTCATTACAATCTATAGGAGTTTGAGAAACAGCAAATATGAAAAGCAGAGTGAAATCAGCAAAGCAACTTAATGACACAGCAGAGTTATGCAAAGGTACCTTACCAGATCGGGTTGTGCGTGGGCCAAAACAGAGAAGGCAAAATTTGTCCAATTTTTGGGGCTTTTTTTTCCCATGTTCAAGGCCTCACTTACATGTTTCAAACATAGAACTTAGTTTAGTTATAGGCCATATACTAATAAGTTATGCAAAAAGGGATAGAAGAAACAAGTCTTATGGTCTGGTGCAACAAGGTCCGTTGAGTAGGTGTAGCACGGGAGGAGTCCGATAGACAGAAAGGAGAACACGTTGTAAGGGAGGATGAAAGTTATAGGTCATGAGTTGAAACTCTATACACAAGTTGGATTGAAGCTGAAAAATGTTCCATGGAAAGCATTCTCTGCAGAACCAGCGATGTTTGGTATAGCTGCCTATAGGGGTGTACTGATAGCAGTAGAGGTCCAAAGGCTCCTCTGACACATAAGACACCAGTTTTATAAATGGGAAACAGGTGAAGAGTCCTAATTTTGCATTGTGGCCCAGAAGCCTCAAGTAAAGTCTCTTGGTGACTCTCGTAAGGGGTTACTTTTCATGGGTGCAGGAGTCCCAGACAGTCGTCCCAACAACTTATCGCTCCTTGCTTTCACGCAAGAGCAACAGTCATTCAGTAAGTGGAGGCAGGGCACGCTTAAGATGTCTTCCAGCTGCCGCCTCCATTTACTGTGATCAGACAGTCGTTCAAAGATGAGCGACTGCCTGTTTACACTGAGCCAGAGTTGCTCATTACTCGCTTCGTTTTCAGTGAGCTGAAATGAAATGACTAACGACGACTAATAAGCGATTTCTCTCTCAGTCCCATCAGGTCCCGTGTTTAGATGGGGCAACTATCGCTGAAAATAACTCATTTGAGCAATTTTTGGGGCAATAGTTGTCCGGTGTGAAGCCACAGTAACTCCGACACTACAGAAACATGAGATATCAAAAGTTGCCTGGAAAATCTTTGAATTTCCCCACCATCATCATCCCTTCCCATCGATCTAATAGTATCTCCGTCCTTCTCAATGATCATGAAAAATTCTCGGATGGTGATGATGTGATATACAAGTCTGTCTTGCTTGGCTTGAATAGGCTTATTACACATGACTTATGATCAAGTGACTTTTATGCAGACATGTAAAGTTTGTTTGAGTACCCAGGTAAAGAATTAACTTTGGTGAGTGTCTCTGGACTTTACAGACTGTACACAATAAATGTGAGAGACTACTCGTAAATGCTCTAGGGATTTTTTTTTCTAGGGTGGCCATTGATCAGACTTGAGCTAGTCAATATAATACTCTTACTTGCTTGTTAATGCAAAAATAATAATATAACAAATATTACAAAACTCTAATGGAAGTTAATGGTCTACATGACTCAACAAGCTTATGTGGTTGTAGACCAGTCTCCAACATAGTACCAGCAGGCTTGAGAATACCTCTTACTGGTAGGAGGCATCCTGTTAATCTTTAACCACTTATAAATCAAGGTATGGCATCTCACTGCTGATTACAAACGGTACTTATAGCCCTGGTCAAGCTGAAGAGCCTCTACATTCTCATTACCTCTGGTTGAGGAACATCCAACCTAATAATGGCTTTCAATGGGACCTATGAGCTGCAATCCCAGGAAAACTTTGAACCTTTCATGAAAGCCATAGGTAAGTAAAATACTGTAATGTATAAAGGGGCATCCGATCAATGGGATCTGTAGTCTAAATGATTAAGAGTATTAAAAATGTTACTTTAACCCCTTAATGACGCAGCTCTTTTTTTATTTTCACTTTTTCCTCCCCACTTTTAAAAAAGTCATAGCCCTTTTATTTATCCCTCGACAAAAGCTGTTTGAGGGTTTATTTTTTGCGGGACGGGTTGTACTTTTCACTGGTGCTATTTAATGTATCAGATAAAGTACTAAGAACATTTCTAAGTGGAGTGAAATGGAAAAAAAATTAAATTCCACCATCTTTAGGGGGTCTTGTTTTTACGGTGTACACATTGTGCAAAAATCACATGATAACTTTGTTCTGAAGGTCAGTGGGATTATGATGTTACCAAATTTGTATAGTTGCTGTACTGCTATGAAAAAAATTAAATATCTTTCTGCCGCCATAACTTTTTTATTTTTCCATTGGCATAGTTGCATAAAATCTTTTTTTTGCGGGATGTCCGGTAGTTTCTCTTCATACTATTTCAGAGTACATATGACTTTTTGATCACTTTCTAATACATTTTTTTTGACGTTGTGCATTTTTTTTTCTGAAAGACGTTTGGTACCATGTTAGCCAGTAGAGCAAAATGTGATTGTTCTCAGTGAGAGAAACCAAATAATCTTGTAGATATGATGTTTTAATGGCAAACAAAAATACACAATGTTATAGCGAGCTTCCGAACCAACGAAGGGTTCTTCCTCAGGCATAATGAAATAGATCCGAAAGGCATGCATATATATATACACACATACATATGACAAGACAGGAACAGGAGGTGATTAATTAGCACTTAGATTTTTTTTTTTTTTTACCAAAACACGGTAAGTGGAGAAAAAAAAAATACTTAAATAATTCACTGATGACGATGTGAAAGTTTTATGGTCTCTGAATTAGTGTTAGGGGATCACTAGGCCAGAGTGTTAACTGCTATAGATTTCTCATACTACCCAGTCACGCATGAATCCTCTTGAAGAATTTAAGGGTTTCACAGTAGCAGGATAAACACCTAGATGTCAATCTTATTTGTCACAGGAAGGGGGACAAATAAGAATTTAGGCCTGTGTTGAAAGTGTCAAAGGTTGTTATACCTTTTTACTTCTGAATTCTTCCATGGCTTTCTGACTTGAAATTGCCTTTTAATATAGTGACTTTCATGTGTTTCCTTCCTTCTTTGTGTATCGGAGTAGTTGATTTCTGGGTATACTGGTGACTCTGGTAATTTGGTCATCAACTGAGATGCGGGGGTAGCCCTGATTTAAAAATGTCCTTTTAAGATGGTATAGATGTTCAACAAATAGGTCTGTTGGGTTAGTGCAGATCCAGTTGTATCTGATGGCCTGGCTGTAGACATTTTGATGTGTTTAGGATGGAAACTGTCCCATCTAAGGTATGTGGGCCGATCAATCGGTTTTCGGTATAGGGATGTCTGTAATGAGTTGTTTGAAATTTTTATGGTGGTGTCCAAAAAGTTGATTTCAGTATATGAGTAGCTTAATGTCAGGTTTATGGTTGGGGGAAATGCATTCAATCTCTCATGGAATTTTATTAGTTCTTGTTCGGTGTTGGTCTAGATGATTATGATGTCATCAATGTAGCAGACGTAGGCCAATGGTTTGCTGGAGCAGGAGGCCAAAGGAGGAAGAAAACGATCGTCTACCTCTAGTAGTGACCTACAATTCACAGCTAAAGGTACTAAGGAAAACCGCAAAGAACCTCCACCATACCCTACACAAGGATGACCATCTGAAAACCATATTCCCAGACCCTCCCCTCCTATGTTACAGGCAACCTCAAAATTTGAAGAACTTTATAATCAGGAGTGCATTACCATCTGACACACAAAAAGGAACTTATCCCTGTAATGTAAGGAGCTGTAAGACCTGCTCACACGTACTGACAATGGACAGGATACAAATCCCCAACACACAGCAGGACTATAAGATCTTAGGGATATTCCCATATTCCACGTCTGATGTTGTGTACTTGATTCTGTGCAGTTAATGTCCTGTTGGGGGTCCATATAGTGGGGAAACAGTACAAAAACTGAAAGGGTGGATGAGCTTGCACCACCACACAATTAAAGAAAGAAAAACAGAAAGTCACTAAATTAAAAGGCAATTTAAAGTCACAAAGCCATAAAAGAATTTGGGAGTAAAAACTTATTAGAACTTTTGACACTTTCAACGCAGGCCTAAATTCTTCAAGAGGATTCGTGCGTGACTGAGTAGTATGAGAAATCTATAGCACAGATAACACTCTGGCCTGGTGACCCCCTAAGGGTGACTACCCACTACAGTTCTTTTTCACTGCAAAATTTGCAGTGTTTTTTTTTCTCCAGATGTCTATGGGACTTTTAATGTTAAAATCGTGATGCGGCAAAATCACAATTTCGCGGTAAATTGCGATTTTGCTGCATTGTGATTTTAACATTAACAAGTCCCATAGACATCTGGAGAAAAAAAACGCTGCAAATTTCTCATTGAAAATGTAACGGTAGTGGGTAGGCACCATAATACTAATTCAGAGACCATAAAACTTTCACATCTTTATCAGTGGATTAATTAAGTATTTTTTTTATTTCTCTAATCATCCCGTTCTTGTAAAAAAATAGAAAAACAGAAATCAGCGCCTGTTCACTCAAAACAAATTTCAAAAATGTGAGATACTTTTAGCACTCAACTGGTGCTCGGCCGGACCTCCTACCTAGAAGGTCCACCGGCACTCTGTATCCAAGCAGGCTTATAACGTTCCTGGAGTCCCGGATCCAATCTCTGGAGAGCGTCAATGGGATTACAGCCGTGAACGGGCTATGCACATATCACCTTCGTACTCCAAGAAAAATTACCCTAGCGCTCGTGGGGTCCAGGAACATTGAGGGACACACAGTCCACGGGATAAATTTAAATTATTTATTGCTTCAGTTGCTACGCGTTTCAGCGGGGTAACCCGCCCTCTTCAGGCATCTGAGTTCTTGTAAAAAAATTATATTTTTTAAGTACAAATTAATCACATCATGTCTGTGCCTTGCCATATATATGTGTGTATATATATATGCATGCCTCTTCAGATCTATTTTATTATGCCTGAGGAAAAACCCTAAGTAGGCTTTAAAGCTCTCATTAACATCATGTATTTTTGTTAGCCATTAAAAGGTATCATATCTACAAGATTATTAAGTTTCTCTTATGCCGCCTGCAGACGGCAGGGTCAGATCCTGCTGCGAGAATTCTCGCAGCGGGACCCGACCCGTGCCCCTGCAGGGACCAGTGCAGGTCTCACCTTCTCCCGCAGCTCCAGCTCTCTGATGTGCCGGCTGCCAGCCAACCGGCACATGTGCAGAGCACAGCCGGCGGCCCGGGAGTGGCATTTCCTTGCGGGCCTTTGCAAGACCCGCACAGATAAAGAACATGTTGCGATTTGTTTTCCGCGTGTCATTTCACGTGGACAAATTGCAGCAGTCTGCCTAGGATTGCGTTTTTCAATGCAATCCTATGGCAGATTCCACGTGCGGAAATTCTGCGGGAAATCCCGCCGCAGAATTTCCGCCCGTGTGCAGGGGGCCTTATTGAGAACAATCACATTTTTCTTCTGATGACATTTATTGTGCAAGAAATAATGCATTATTTGCTTGATTGGACTTTTATGGACATGGCGATACCAAATATGCTTTTGAGTTTTTTTGTTTTTGTTTTTAAATTATAAATACAGTCAAACCTCTAGTTTTGTTGGTAATCCGTCCGATAACAATCAGCTAAACTTGAAACCAATGAAACTCGAGGCAATTATTTCCATAGGAATCAATGTAAATCCAATTCATTTTTTCTAGACATTCAAAAAAACACACCAAACCACATTTAATAGGGAATAAATATGGTTTTTAATACCAAAAACAATAATAAATAAATATAAAATACGACTGAAGAATAAACGAACATTTACCATGTTAATAAACATGTTACTGTGTTTTATCTGTGCTGTTACATAGGACTGCAGGTCACATCTACTACATCATCTATCCTTAGCGTTATCACTGTGTTCTCTGTGCTGTTACATAGGACTGCAGGTGACATCACTGTGTTATCTGTCCTAAGTTATCACTGTGTTATCTGGGTAAACATGGCCACTTACATTACACTACAGTACTGTTTTACTAGCGCCCATAGCGACGCTGGAGAAGGGTGGGGAGCGTTTCAGCATCAGGAGACGCAGAGCAGGAGGCCACATTGGCCACGGCAGCAGCAAGCCACGTGGGCCGGCGGCCACCAATAAAGCTAGAAGCAGCCAGTGAAACTAGAGGTGAAATTCTGACTTGAAAAATCAATGAAACTAGAAACCGACTAAACTAGAAGACAATGAAACTAGAGGTTAGATTGTATGGGGAAAATGTGTTTTTTTTTAACTTTGAATACCTTTCATTTTTTTCTAATAATTCATAAATAAAACATTTGTTACTCATTCTTATATATTTTTTAGACCCCCATGGTAAAAAAAAAGTAAAGTCCCCTGCTACAAGCACCAAGTTATAATGAAAACAAAGATCTGGTACCGTGTTAGCCAGTAGAGCAAAATGTGATTGTTCTCAGCAAGAGAAACGACGTAATCTTGTAGATATGATACCTTTTAATGGCTAACAAAAATACATGATGTAATAATAGCGAGCTTTCGTACCAACGCAGGGTATGTATGTTATAAGTGTGTATAAATATGCATGCCTCTTCAGATCCAATCCATTTAAGCCGGAAGAAGTACCCTGCGTTGGTACGAAAGCTCGCTATTATTACATCATGTATTTTTGTTAGCCATTAAAAGGTATCATATCTACAAGATTACGTCGTTTCTCTTGCTGAGAACAATCACATTAAAGGGGTTGTCCCGAGGCAGCAAGTGGGTCTATACACTTCTGTATGGCCATAATAATGCACTTTGTAATATACATTGTGCATTAATTATGAGCCATACAGAAGTTATAAAAAGTTTTTTACTTACCTGCTCCGTTGTTAGCGTCCTCGTCTCCATGGTGCCGACTAATTTTTGGCCTCCGATGGCCAAATTAGCCGCGCTTGCGCAGTCCGGGTCTTCTTGCTGTCTTCTATGGAGCCGCTCGTGCCAGAGAGCGGCTCCGTGTAGCTCCGCCCCGTCACGTGCCGATTCCAGCCAATCAGGAGGCTGGAATCGGCAGTGGACCGCACAGAAGAGCTGCGGTCCACGGAGCAAGAGGTTCCCGGCGGCCATCTTCACAGGTAAGTATAGAAGTCACCGGAGCGCGGGGATCAAGGTAAGCGCTCCGGTAAGCTGTCTGTACGTCCCTGCATCGGGGTTGTCTCGCGCCGAACGGGGGGGGGGTTGAAAAAAAAAAAAACCCGTTTCGGCGCGGGACAACCCCTTTAAGCACCAAGTTGTGACTGACTCCTAGGGTTATGTCACATTGTGATGTTTTCTTGGCAGACCGTTTTTGTGGGATGGTTTACCCCCCAGCAAGCTTTGTATATTCATTTTACTGACCTCAGAGAATGGAAGGCTTAGCCAACCTTGAGCTGGCTACCTGAACCATGCAGGGATTGAACTTGCAACCGTCATGTCATGAGCAAGAGCTTAGGACTGCATTCTGCTGCCTTAACACTCTGCACCACATAGGGGTATTCTGGTGGTTCAAAGACAATAAAATGTAATTCTGCAATATAATAACTTGTCTTACAAAGCTACAGAGATATTGGTCTCGCCCAGTGGTTATGACCTGTATGCTCCAGTGTTTTACAAGGCCTTCACATGCTGTAATGATGACACAGTTTATACAGTTGTGATTACGCACTCATCAGTAACTGGCAATGAGGCATTGTGGGAGATGTAGTTTTTGAACGCCCGGGAGCCATTTTAAATAGCAATCTGGAAATATGAAGCTGTATGGAAAGCAGCGATAGCGCATGTTAGTAAAAAAGGTACAAAAGTTTGGTCTGAAGACTTGGGGTGGACACTCACTAGCGATATTTTCTTTCTTGTGCTGCGGGAGCACGAGAAAACTCTCGAAGTGCAAGAAAGACGTCGGTATAGAACCGGCATATCACTAGTGCTTTCAATGGGACCAGCGGCAGCAGCGCTAGCCCCATTGAAAACATAGGGAGGATACCGCGGACTTCTGCCACAGGGACCGCGGGGATGAAGGAATCCTCTGCCACAGCTGTGGCAGACGTCCACGGCATTCTATCCCATTGCTTTCAATGGGATCGGCACTGCTGCCGATCCCATTGAAAGCAATCCTTTCTGCCAAGCCCCACAGTATGATTATCAGGGAAGGGCTTGAAATATAAGCCCTTCTCCAATAATCAGCAGTAAGTGTTTAAAAAAATAAGAAAAAACTCACCTCTCCAGCGCTCAGACACGTCCTCCTGCTGGCTCCCCTGCACTGCTGTTAAGCTCTCTCAGCAGGCGGGGATTTAAAAATCCCCGCACCCTGAAAGGGCTGTGCTGATTGGCTGAGGGCTCAGCCAACGACAGATAGCCCTTAGCTATTCATTTATGAATAGCAATATCTTAGCTGAAGGAATCTCCTGCCACAACTGTCACAGCTGTCACACAAGTCCGCGGCATTCTCAATCTCTTTTCAATGGGGCTAGCGCTGCTGCCGCTGGCCCCATTGATAAGACTAGCGATATCCTGGCGTGATGCCGTTTTTTTTCTCGCACTGCTCTGTGAGACTTTACCTTTACTCTCGCAGCGCAGTGGAGAAAAAAACGCCAGTGGGTGTCCACCCTAAGATGGACATTTGCAATAATAACAAGTGAAAACATTAGGGAAGTTTTAAAACTGTCACACAGTCACCGGAATACCCCTTTAACATCTCCTGGTGATTGTCGCAATAGAGTTCCTGTAGAAAATGCTTGTATTTGGAAGTTCAAGAAACTCAGTGATGTATTTACTGTAATGATCACAACTTCTTTGATTGTATTCATCCACATTTTTGCTGCTCTTAAGCTGCATATACAGTTTAGATACACCGCTGAGTCACTTTATTATGACTGCATTCTAATTTCGACATCTGCAGCGCAAAGCCCATGAAGGATGTGACATGTTGTGGGCTGGCGTGGTTGGGTATATAAGGTGTGTAATAGGCTGTCTGCTCACATATAGCTCATTGTTAGGGCGAGCACCCACTGGCGTTTTTTTACCTGCGTTTTGCGTTTTGCGTTTTTCCTGCACAGGCATAGAGATAACATGTGTTCCTGTCCACTGGCGTTTTTTTTGCGTTGCGTTTGCGTTTTTAACATAGGAACTGTCAGTTGCATATGTGTCCTATTTTTCTCCTAATGCACCCATGAAAAAGCCGCGAAAACGCCGCGAAAAACGCGCGGAAAAATCGCGGGAAACGCGGCGAAAACGCTGCGTTTTTTTCCCGTGGAAAACGCAAACGCCAGTGGGTGCTCGCCCTTAGTGGTAAAAGGTGCAATTTATCAGAGTTGCAAAAAGGGATGATTATTGGCTTTTGGGCCAATGGTGGCAATATTTTAAACAGCACTGTTTGTGAACTGCTCTTGTGCTACTGTGGTGGAAGTGTATCGTGGCTGGACAAATGGTACCATTGGGAAAAACCAACATGGAAACGGTGGAGCACCACGTACCATTGATGTGAGAGGTGAACGTCGGCTACAAAGGTGCACGAGGGCCGCCTGATGTATTACACTGGAGCACCTCACCTTGAAAATTAACCAGAAGACTACCAGACGTTTATCTAAAGCAACAGTTCAATGAACCCTACTGCGTGTGGTGCTCCAAAGCAGACCAATGATCACTGCACCTATGCTAAGAAAGATACATCAGAAGAAAAAGCGTCAGTATCGGAATTGCACCACCACTAATTGGCATAGGGTTATCTTCTCTGATGAGTCATGTGTTCTGCTTTGTCAAATAGATGGAGATTGTCCTGTTAGGTGAGAAACATCAGAGAGCAACCACTCTGCAACCATTACTGGAAGAACACAAGACGGTGGCGACAGCATTATGGTCGGGGGAATTCTTTCATGGCATTCTCTGTGTTACGATCATGTGGGCAACTAAGCATGGGGCCCACACGATCATGACCAAAGAATACACACGGGTTTCAGACAACTGGCCCTGAACTACACGGAGGATGGCATGGCCCTACCTAAGCGGGGACATCGCCCCTATAAAGGGTGGCCCAGCGGTCCTCGGATCTGGGCCATAGCTGCTCCTAGGAACCACGCCACCAGAACAGGACACATAAACATGTCACATGACAGGAACAAGTGGACAGAACAAAAAGATACACAGAGCCGGAAAACACAGCAAACAAACACCAAAATGCAAACACTAATAGCAGATAGAAAAGCTGAATATAAATGCCAGGTATTAGTTGACATTTTGATCAAAACATGGAAGCTAGCAAGCCACTTCAAGACTCCTGGCTATTTCGCTAGCCCCTACACTAACCAGGAGACCAGCGGCACTGGACACAGTTCACACAGGAAGCTGCAACAGCACAGACAACAGGACACAAGTCACACAGCAAGCTGTACAGGACAGACAACAGGACGCAAGTCACACAGCAAGCTGTACAGGACAGACAACAGGACGCAAGTCACACAGCAAGCTGTACAGGACAAACAACAGGACACGAGTCACACAGCAAGCTGCAAGCTAAAGTAACTTGACTGCTCAACCTGAACACCAGATAAACACTGACAGGAGGTAGATTTAGATGTGCTGCAGACCAAAGGAGATTAGCTGCTGGAGAATACCACACCCAGCCAGCTCAATTAACCCCAACCTGAGAAGGTGTGCTCCTGGAACTCAGTAGTACAACAGATCCCAGCAGCACACCCTGAGACTCTGGGCTCAGCCATCCATGTGGAGAACACTCTGAATCAATGTAGTTATGAATTCATCCTTGCAGATCACTTATACCCATACATGCTGTTTGTCTTCTCGGGGGCAGATGTGATCTTCCAGCAAGACAATGCGACATGACACACGGCTAGAAATGTCTGAAAGTGGCTGGAAGAGCATGACCAAGACCTTCAACTACTTCCCTGGCCTCCTAATTCCCCGGCCCCCTAATTCCCCAGACTTGAATCCAACTCAGCATCTGTGGGACCATGCGATCATCTTCTTTGCTCTATATATCCTCCCCCATGTACCCTGCATTAACTGTGAGAAACACTGCAGCCAGTACCCTATTAAGTCACTCCCAGGCCGATGAAGAGTACTTTGGATATTAGCTGGTGGTCATAATAATCTGACTCATAGAAACATATCATAGAGTTGGAAGTGACCTTCAGGATCATCTGGTCCAACCCACTGCTCAGTGCAGGATTCACTAAATCATCCCAGACAGATATGTGTCCAGCCTTTGTTCGAACACTTCCATTGAAGGGGAACTCACCGCCTCCTGTGGTAAGCTGTTCCACACATTGATCACACTCTCAGAAAGTTTTTTTCTAATATCTAATCTGTGTGAGCTTCATCCCATTGCTTCTGGTCTTTCCTTGTGCAGATGAGAATAGGGCTGATCCCTCTGCACTGTGACAGCCCATCAGATATTTGTAGACAGCTATTAAGTCTCCTCTCAGCCTTCTTTTTTGCAAGCTAAACATTCTCAGATCCTTTAACTGTTCCTCATAGGACATGATTTACAGACCGCTCACCATCTTGGTAACTCTTCTCTGAACTTGCTGCAGTTTGTCTATGTCTTTTTTAAAGTTGGGTGCCCACAACTGGATACAATATTACATATTAAGTCTGACTAAGAAAGAGTAGAGGGGGATAATTACCTCACGTGATCTAGACTCAACTCTGTAGCTATCAGTGAAAACAGCTATTCTTCCCATCTCCACCATTAACATGCATGCTCCGCTAGGTCAACAATCATGTCTTTTCAAGTGGAATAAGCCATGGTCAGACCACTTTGACAGAAGCTTATTACACATAGGAATTAAGGATCAAAAATGCTGAAATCCAACATGCCCAATACTTCTTTCCTCCAACCTTTGCCGACAGGAGATACACTCCAATGCATATTGAAAGTCAACCAATTCTGCCAAAGTCAACAGATTTGGTCAACTTGTATCTAATGTGTACAGGCAGGTTTATCTTAATTTTTCATCAATTGTTTCAAGTATTATTATTGCTGAACCCTCTTACAATATCCATAACATGTCTAAGATCAGATATGTTCAGTCATCATGTATAGGATTTAGTTTCATTTGGCCAATGTTTTTCTTGATTTGGTCTGCAGAACAACTGCAAAAATAATAGTCCATTAATCGTACTTAGTATCCATGTTTCCAAGAGTCCAGTATTCCCACCTAAAATTTTTGTGGGCATAACACCCAGTCTTATCTATCTGTTGCTCCTAGGTCTTCCTGATGACTTGATCCAGAAAGGAAAAGATATCAAGAGTGTAACTGAGATTGTACAGAACGACAATCACTTTGTGTTCAAGGTGACTACAGGATCTAGGGTTCAACGTAATGAGTTCACTATTGGAAAGGAGGCCGAATTTGAAACTTTGACAAATGAAAAAATTAAGGTAAGTCTGTCATCCTTTTAATCAACCTGATAATAGACAGTCTACACAAACAGCTAAGTGTGCTTTTACATGGCACAATTCTTACACCATGTTTCTTCAGCCTTGTATCTTGTGTCTCAACCATAAACATGACCTTGAGTGTTTATAATTTTCCTGATAATTCTATCCTGATTGTCTCATTTCATGTTTACTCTTCTGGCACTTTTCCGTTTCCTGTACACATTAGATAGAAGGTTGATGGCTTATAGACAACCAGTTGTACTTTGCTTTTGACATAGTTCTTAGAAGAATGGCTGTCCAGAAGGATGGTCTCCAGAAACTAGATGTCAGGAAATGTTCTTCTTTCTCCCATCCTACTTAGTGCTACCTGTATCTGTTTCTTTTCCATTGTCTCTCCGTCTAACACCTGCTAATTGAATAACTGTCAATTATGATACCATAGCTACATCTGCTGGGATTGTCAGACAATCACGACCAACTTTGATCTAATGTGAATGACCAGCTTAACTTTGCAGCTTATAGACTAATTATATTACCTGGCAGTCCATCACAAGTCCATTGGTTATATATTTGAAATCTGTAAAGAAATGTGTGTATCAGATTATTCTCTGATATCATTTTAATTGTCTCTGTCTTTTCTAGGCTACTGTTAATATGGTGGATGGAAAATTATTTGTAAAACTGAAAGAAGTCACTACTGTCACTGAGCTTTCAGGAGATCTTCTTATTGATGTAAGATTACTGCAATGGGTTTAGAACAACAACAATAACAAATTCTGCATATGCCTATGGCATAACTTTAATAGGCAAGCTGTTAAAATACAGCATAAAGCAATACCATAGTATTGCATTAAATTGTATAAGCGATAAAACAATCCCAAGTTTAAGTCCCTATAGGGACTGATAAAGAAGTAAAAATAAGTAAAATGAAGATTTTTTACTTATTATAAAAATAAGGTCCAACTCAGTATAATATCATATTATTAATCCTGCATAGCTGGCTCGGTCAAAAACAAATATCTCATGGCAGAATTGTGTGTTTGTTGGCCACTCCGTCTCTATGAAAAATTAAATAAAAAGTGATCAAAAAGTCTTGTGTTCCCTAAAATGGTACCGATACAATCTACAGGTTGTACATGCAAAAAACAAGCCCTCATGCAGCCCTATCAATGAAAAGTAAAAAAGTTATAATGGACCAAAATTTAGCGGCAGAAAGCAATTCTATTTTTTTCAAAAGGTATTTAATGTTTTGTAAAGTATTACCCCCCCCCCCCCCCCTAAATGGTGCATTCGTTTTTTTTTTCTCCCATTTGCCAGCACTTTGAAATATTTAATACTCTTCCAATACGTTATACGGTACATTAACTGGCACCATTGAAAAATACAACTCGTTCTGCAAAAAAACAAGCCCTCGTGTAGATATGTCACCCAAATAATTTAAAAAAAATTTGCAGAATTTGTCCTGGAAATAGAAGCATCAATGATCATGAAAGGGTTAAACTGTGAAAAGTTGTTCAACTGTGGCATTTTTCTTGAAAGTTCACACTGAGCTTCAGTCATGGCCTGTTTTATATTTTTCAGGTTTTGACTCTGAATGACATTGTCTACAAGAGAATCAGTAAGAGAAAGTGAAAGAAATAACAACGGCTTATTAGAAGGATGTGTGACGTTAAAGAGAAATAGTTTATGGCATTAAAATAAAGAAATATTGAAACATGGACCTGTTATTATTAATTTTGTCATGAAGGACAAATCTAGTAAATTATGTATTGCTTCGGAGTGTACGTATGACTTTGTTGAAGGGTGTGGGTATTTGGTGATAGTAATGCATATGGAGAGAACATACATTTACAAGTTTGACTCAATTATTGGCCTCATTGTAGATAGTGTTGTCTCACAGTATATGTAGATTATGTTGTACACAAAAATAGCACTGACACGTTCTCAGAATCTGTGTTGATTTATTAAGTAATTGTCAGGGATTGAACCCAGATCCTTCTGAACTCCAGTTAGGAGATCTCCCTGTTGAGCTATCCAACCTTCTGGACAGCTCCTTTGCTGGACCTTAACCTGGTTCCCAGATCCCTGATGCAGTTCCCTGTCTTGGCTCCGCCCTGCTCCCGCTTAAGCAAACTATAAAAGGCTGGCTCTGTCTCTGCTCCAGTGCGAGATTATTGTGCTCTGCCTGTAATCAAGATCTGCTTTTTCCTGCTTTTACGATTGCTGCTACCGTTACCAAAGTCTGGCTACCTCCTGATTATGTTACCTGCCTGCTCTTTTATTGCACTGATATCCACTGTTACTGACCCCTGGCTTTTCCTGACCACACTATCTGTGTGCTTGGGTTACAACATGAAGCTCCGAACCTGCTCCAGGTCATTACAAAATAATCTTGGCCAAAATGGAGTCCGTTGTGGCCACCCTGAGGAAACAGGTTACTGAGCTCCAAGAGTTTTGTGCCTCCTGCCAGGAAAGGGTTGCAGGAATGTGAAGAGAAATAGATGCGTTACAGAGGCAACTCCTGGAGGTGCGTAATTTGGCTTCCGATATCCACATGCCACTACCAGTAAAATTTGGTGGAGATCGCCCAGTATCAGGGATTCCTAAATCAGTGCCAAATAGTCTTCCAGATGTAACCCACTTCGATTACTAGTGACAGGAAAAAGGTCTTCTTTATCGTCAACTCTCTCACTGACGAGGCGCTTGCAAACTGTTCTGTCCTGACTGGACATGAAGGGTAAATAAAATGCAAAGAAGCACAACAGAGTACAACTAACAAAACACAACCAAAGCACAACTGTGCAAAACAAACATAAAACTAAATATTAGCTCCACTATAAGCAAAGCAAGGTGCAAAAAAAAACAGAAGCAAACAGGAAACCAAACTAAGGGGAAGATCCGACCCTATGAACCCCTTAACCAAGAGGGAACACTACCTGATCAGCAGGCCGATTGCTCTGATAAAGAACAGACCTGTACATGAACCTCGGCCACTAAGAAATCTCTACCAGGGAACCCTGAACAAAACACGAAAAACAAAAAGAAATAATAACAGTACAACAGTGGTACTTAGCTTAGTAGCAGACAGCAGGAAAGATCAGGAGCTTCTAGGAACAGGCTGTGCACCTCAGCAGTGCAGGGAGGATACCGAATTGGCCAGCACTGAAGTCAAGTCTAAGTTAGACTACATAGGCCAGGGCAACTAGAAACAGGTGAGAACTGACATCACTCACCCCACACTACATCCCTCGGCCCCAGGAAAGGCAGAGATACTGCTAAAACCTGGTCCGGCCTGAAAGCAAGGCAAACATTCCTTTCAGGCAGATTTACAATCTTTCTGAACCAGAATTAAAAGTACTTGGAAAATAGCTGGACGAAAATTTAAAGAAGAGTTTCATTTGACCTTCCTCATTCCCAGCAGGGGCACCTTTGTTTTTTGGGTTTTTTTTTAAAAGAAAGACTCAACTTTGCAGCCATGCATTGATTATAGGGAACTAAATAAAGTTACTGTTAAGAATCGTTATCCTCCCTCCTTAATTCCAAAATTGCTGCAGAGACTCCGTTCTGCTAAGATCTTTACCAAACTTGATCTGAGATTGGGCATTAACCTCATACGGATATGCCCAGGGGATGAGTAGAAGACCACCTTTAGGACGAGATATGGACATTTTGAATACCTGGTTATGTATTTTGGCCTTTGCAATGTTCCTGCCACCTTTCAGCATTTTATTAATGATGTATTTTAAGATTTTTTGGGGATCAATTTGTTGTTGTTTTCCTCAACAACATTCTTATATTATCTGACAGCCTGGATGAATATAACAAGCATATCTGGTTAGTCCTGGAAAGTCTCCAAAAGAATCATCTTTATATTAGGGTGTATTCACACGAACGTATATCGGCTCGGTTTTCATGCCAGGCCGATATACGTCGTCCTCATCTGCAGGGGGGGGATGGAAGAGCCAGGAGCAGCAGCTGAGCTCCCGCCCCCTCTCTGCCTCCTCTCCCCCCCTCTGCACTATTTGCAATGGGGAGAGGCGGGACGTGGGTGGGGCTAATTCTCGGAACTTAGCCCGCCCCTGCCCCACCTCCTTTCATTGCAAATCGTGCAGAGGGGTGGCTAGGGGGTGGAGAGGAGGCAGAGAGGGGGCGGGAGCTCAGCTCCTGCTCCTGGCTCTTCCATCCTCTGCCCCCTGCAGATGAGGATGACGTATATCGGCTCGGCGTGAAAACCGAGCTGATATACGTTCGTGTGAATCCAGTTTGTTTGAACAAACCAGGATCCAATTCCTTGGATATGTCATCTCCCTAGATGGTCTGAGTATGGACCCTAGCAAAATTAAAGCCGTGGTTGATTCGCCCACTCCAAAAAGCCAAAAAGACATGCAATGCTTTATAGGATTTTCAAATTTCTACCGGAGATTCATTAAAGACTTCTCAAAAATCATCTTACCAATCACTTCACTCACAAAGAAATCCAAAACATATTCATGGTCTTCAGAGGCACAGCATGCTTTTGAAAAACCTTAAAGCTCTCTTCACTTCTGTGCCCAGTACTGATTCATCCAAATTCAGAATTACCCTTTGTTGTGGAACAGGATGCCTCCGATTCTGCTGTGGGAGCCGTCCTGTCTCAATGAGTCGGTGACAAGATGCAACTGCACCCATGTGTATTTTTGTCACATATCTTGTCACCAGCTGAAAGAAACTATGACATTGGGAACAAAGAACTGTTGGCCATTAAAGTTGTCCTCTCTGAATGGAGACATCTTTTGGAAGGGTCCAATCACCCTGTAATCATTCACACTGACCACAATAATCTAGAATTTATTTGTGCAGCTAAGAGACTGTCAGCAAGACAAACGCATTGGGCCTTATTCTTATTCAGATTTAATTTTACCATCTCCAGGATCTTGGCTGAGCCAGAGGAAGGGTCTAATACTAACTGTATCATCTTGCCCTCCACCCCCACCCCTTAAAATTTTTCTGGGAATGCTTGACTCAAAAGAATTTTTTTCAAGATTTAAAGAAGGATACCAAAAATACACTTTTCTCTAACATCCTTTTAAGGCCGTGAATCTTTCTTTTAAGAAGGGGTTTTGGATGCAGGGAGCCAAACTGTATGTCCCAGATTCTAGTCGACTTAAAGTTCTTAAACTTGTCCGTGACTCTAAACTTGCAGGTCATCTTAGAGTCACAAAGACTCTGGAACTATTCATTCTTCATTCTTTCTGGTGGCCTAATTGTAAGAACGATGTGAAAAGATGTGTTGTCTCCTGTGTAACGTGTGCACGACACCGCGATCTCCTCCATTAAGACTTCTTCAACCTCTTCCAGTCCCATCCAAATTTTGGGAATCAATGTCTATGGATTTTATTGTGGGCCTCCCCCTTCAAAAGAAATAGTGGAGCCTTTGTGGAGTTCAATTCATTGCTGAGCATGCAAGACTACGTACCTCCCCTTATTGGGTTTATTGGTAGTGCTGCTGACAAACACTGCTTTCCCCTTCAAAAGAAATGACTACCATCCTTATTGTGGTGGACCGACTCACAAAAATGGCTCATTTTATTCCCATCAAAGAGAGTCCTACTGTTAAGCAAACTGCAGAGTTGATGATAAAGAAGATATTTAGACTACATGGCATTCTGGATAATGTAGTTTTTAAAGAGGAGTACAGTTTACTTCAAAATTCTGGAAGAGCTTCTGTACAGTTTTAGGCCTCCTTCCCACGAACGGATTTACGCCGCGTAATTCGCGGCGAAAATCTGCTGCGTTGCCCCCTGCTATTAGGTTCTATTGAACCTAATAGCACAATGCTCACGATGCGTAATTCCACCGCGGAATTCCGCACCGTGAAATCTCCCGTCCTCACCCGCGGCATGCTCTATTTGCCGTGGGTATACGCGCTGACGGCTTCCATTGCAGTCAATGGAAGCCGTCCGTTCACGCTATCTCCCGCTGTAACACTCCCGCTGTTCACGCTATCTCCCGCTGTCATATGACGCGGCCGGCGCGTCAC
This sequence comes from Eleutherodactylus coqui, assembly GCF_035609145.1. Taxonomy (NCBI): domain Eukaryota; kingdom Metazoa; phylum Chordata; class Amphibia; order Anura; family Eleutherodactylidae; genus Eleutherodactylus; species Eleutherodactylus coqui. Next base: position 48,070,491 of record NC_089843.1, read on the forward strand.
GTGACACGGCCGGCCGCGTCATGTGACGCGGTGGGCGTGTCATATGACGCGGCGGCCGTGGGCGGGGAAGCGTCTTCACGCTATCTTCCGCTGGTAAGTATGGGGTCTCTGGGGGGCTCCATGACGGGCTTCGCCGCGGAATATTCCGCGGCGGAGCCCGTCACGCTCGTGTGAAGCCGGCCTTAGGGATTATGAGAAATTTGTCTTCCGCCTTTCATCCCCAGTCCAATGACCAGACTCAAAGGACCAACCAGGCTCTTGAACAATACCTCCATTTCCTACCTCCAGAATGATTAGGTGGACTGCTTGGCAACAGCAGAATGTGCCTATAATAACTCTAAGCATAGTTCCACATCTCAGAGTCCCATTTTTGCCAACTTTGGTCTACATCCGGTCTTCACTCCCGACCTTCCGGTAAATACTACTACTCCTACAGTTGAGCACAGGCTGTTGCTGTTACTGGAAACTCAGGAGAATCTAAGGAAGATAATACATGAAGCCCAGGAACATTATAAGAGGGCAGTAGATAGAAAGCTTTCCCTTCATTGCAGGTCGGTTATCGGGTTTGGCTACCCACCAGAAACCTGAGAATGCATTTGCCCTCTCCCAAATTGGGCCAAAAGTTTATCAGGCCTTTTTGGGTTGCTGCAAAAGTTGGTCAGGTTCCCTTCCACTTGAAACTCCCTAGCAGGCTGAAGATACATCCTGTGTTTCACGTGGAGCTGCTGAAACCATTCGTTGATCACAACTTCTCAGGAAGAAATCAGCCACCACCGGTGAGGGTACAAGGGGAAGAAGAGTTTGGATTCAAGAATGCATAGAGGTAGACTGCAATATCTCATACAATGGAAGGGGTACGGGCCAGAAGAAAATTCTTTAGAGCTGGACTAGAATGTGCATACTCCAAGACTCACGGCTGGCCATCCTAAAAGGAAGGGGCTACTGTCAGGGATGGAACCCCTGACCTCCTGTACTCCAGCCAACATGTGAGGGTATATATATATATATTGCCATATGTGTTTTTTATGCTTTTATACCTATATGCAAGTCTTATTCAATTCCAAATGAGAAAAAACTTTAATACTTCGCCTTACATCAGATATGCCAAGGCTTTGCAAGAGATGTCCTAGAAATTCAGAGAAAACCACCGAACCAGACGCAAGGACGCATGTACTTGGCTGTTTTCCCAGAAGCCCATATCAAGATGTTCAAATGTACATGACTGTTATATGATTTTCACTGTCTCAGTCCGCAAATCCGGACTGCCCATATATGGTTATGAGCCCATCACCCCCTAGTGGTGAGGGGGGCAGAATGTATAAGATCTCATGTAATCTGTAATAAAGTGCGCAGTTTTTTCTCCCGTGTGAGAAACTATACCAGACTCCTGTGTGTGGTGTCTCTTCTTACGGCCGGCAACGGGGCAAGTGGGGTGGGGCCGATTGGTGTTGCACTTAGAATTTTAACCCTCATAAACAGCTCTCCCTGCTGAGCTATCCATTGCTGGACCTTAGCCTAGTTCCGGTATCCCTGATGCAGTTTCCTGTCTTGGCTCTGCCCTTGGCTCTTGATTAAGCAAACTATAAAAGCCTGGCCCTGTCTCTGCTTCAGTGCAAGATTATTGTGCTCTGCCTGTAATCAAGCTCTGCTTCTACCTGCTCTTACAATTGCTGCTACCGTTACCAAACTCTGCTTATCTCCTGACTGCATTACCTGCCTGCTACTGCACTGATATCCACAGTTACCGACCCCTGGCTTTTCTTGACCATGCTGACTGCCTGGGTTACAAAGGGAGGCTTCAAACCCGCTCCAGATCGTTACTGTAATATACTGTATCTGAACATGAGTTTGCTTTCTCTAAATACCCCAACTCTCTTTAGACAACAATATTGAGTATTGAGAAGCCCTGGCCCTCGGGCACTCAATTCGGGGGTCAGCCATTACCAACAGCACTGTAAATTTCAAAGAGGCACAAAGGGAGGGTGAAAGGGAGAAATGTATTAAGAGAAAAGCACGTCAAGCCAACCCTTGTCGGGACCATCTTCTACTTGGAAACCAATATCCCCAATGAAAAAGAACCTGCGGATGAAGAATAGGTCTCTATAGTCATCTAAAAACCCATTGCAAAGTTCCCATACTTGGAAGACAATCAAGCTCGGCAACGAGTGATAGCCAATGATGAGTAACAGAATAAAAGTCTGGTTACCTGAAGCTACCACCAGGGGGAGTTTTACACTATGCCACTTGGTTCTGTTACATGTTCCCATCTGTATTGCAAGAAATAGCATCTACATGGAAACTGGACAGAACCATAGCCTTCTATTTTTGGTCTCCTGCTCAAATGGAAACCAAAACATTCTCCATCTTAGCAGGATTCTGGTCCTTTCCAGTATGTATGCCAGAAAGAGTGGAGGACTACCTGTGCCGGAATTCAGCAGTGTGAAACGTAATGTGAACAGGCCCTGGCATTGAAACCAATGGATTTACAAGTGACCCTCCAGATTTGGGACCAAATGTTGTCCCAGGACCAGAGAGGCCGTCATATTACCTGCTGTTGGAGGTCTTTCCTGATGCCTCTCTTATACATCAGTTTCAGGCTCTGTTTTCAGCTGTCAACATGGCCGACACAATCTTCTGACTACCTAATTTATACGGCGCATTGATAGTGTTAGACTATTAAACCTCTTTCTGATTGGCCAGCGTTGCTTACATGGCCAGTGCTGGCCAATCAGAGTGTGATGCACAGTGTGCATTAGGTAGTGAGAAAATTACAGTGGCAATCTTGGATGGCTGAAAACAAGATCCGAACCTGGCAGATTGTATGGACATCATCAAAGAAGAACAGCTGCAGGTAATATAGCCTCCCACCTGCAGTCACAGGACAGAATTTTGTCCCATGCCAACATGGGAGGGTCAATTTCCAAGGATTGTACAGGAATGCCACTAAATGTCTGTCATTAATGCAGCCTATGGAAACCTGTCCTAGGACAGGGTAATGCATTGGCACACTAGGGAAAGGAGACGATGGGCATGGGTGCTATAGGGCAGAGACTAATGCTACACTGTTCAGAGCTAGACTCAGCTATGCGTGTCCTCCTACTCCTGGCCAGCCAATTACCCCCACGGGTCTGTACTTTCATTCTCCTATCCATGGACATGGATTTAAGCCCTTAAGGACATGGCCTATTTTGGGCTTGAGGACGCAACGATTTTTGGCGGATTTTCATCTCTATTTTTTAAAAGTCATACCTTTTTTATTTTTCCGTCAACGTGGGGGGCCGCATAAGGGCTTGTTTTTTGTGTGGCGAACTGTCGTTTTTGATGGTGCCACTTTTGGGTACACAGACCATATTGTAAAACTTTTATTATCTTTTTTATGATAACAGGGAGAGAAAACGCATCAATTCTGCCATAGATTTTTTTTTTTACAGCGTTAATCATGCAGCATAAATGACACAATCCGTTTTTTTCTGCGGGACGGTTACAACGATACCAAAATTCTTACATTTTTTTAGGTTTTTCCACTTTTCTGCAATAAAACTCCATTTTTTGGAAATCTTTTTCTTTCTAAATCGCTGCATTCAAAGTTCTGTAACTTTTTTATTGTTCTATGTACGGAGCTATGTGGGGGCTTATTTTTTGCGAGACGAGCTGTAGTTTTTATTGGTACCATTTTGGGGTACATACAGATTTTTTGATCACTTTTATTGCGTATTTAGCGAGGCAAATCGCTAAAAATTAGCATTTTGCCTCAGTTTTTTAGCCTTTTTTTATGTGCGGAGTCAAAAGCATGTGCAACGTATTGCACGCATCATTACGGACGCGACAATACTAAATATGTGGGATTTTAAATTTTTTTTAACCTTTTTTATGCTAATATGACAAAAAGCACAAAAAAAGTTGTTGTTTTTTTGTTTTTTTTTACATTTTTCTTTTTTGTACATTTTTATAATTTTTTTACACTGTTTGTGTCCCTCTGGGGGACTTACTGCAAAGCACTTATGATCGTTGTGTTGCCCTGCCATGCCTTATCGCTTATACAGCGATCACAGGCTATGGCAATACAGGACGCTGGTATCTGGCGTCCTGTTGCCATAGTAACCAGCGCGCTCCCTCTGTGAACCCTTACCATGCCGCGATCTACATAGATCACAGCAGGGAACGAGTTAACAGCGGGAGGCCGGCTATGACTGACAGCCGGCTCCCGCTGCGGGTTAGGGCGAGATCACTTATGATCTCGGGCTATGCCCAGGGTGTAAGTTTACACCCTGTTGCGGGAAGTACCCCGCTCCCAGGACGTAAACTTACACCCTGTTGCGGGAAGGCGTTAATGCTGTTCGAGGATGTTATAAATCAACCTTCTTCTCCTACAATGGACTGTGACCTCCACCCGCCTCTCCTGACTTAACAAGTTGCATGCAGTTTTATTTTAACTTAGATCAGATTATAATATTAACCTTCTATAATCTCTGTGTGCCGAAAGTCAGAGGAGCGAACACGTCAGACGGTGGAGCAGCCGCTTATTACACTTTTATCTTTACAGCTTTAATTCTTTGTACGTGGCTGGTGAGTGGTACCTCAAATGTCTGAAAACTGCTATTAATCCTTGCAAACTTGTTTAAGCCAGGACAGTAATGTTTTTGTAATTTACCTATTTTGAAATACAAAAATGGCAACTTTACTATAAATACCTGGAAACTTAGTTTTATTTGTTGTTTCTTACCTAGATGCAAATTCTTCATTCCGACGAGCGTGTTGTGATGGATCCAATTTTACTAAAAACTGAAATCAGAAGTGAAATGAAATACAGCTTTCTGCTTACATCCATTTTTCAGAATGTGAAGGTGGTGTGATGGTGTGGACGTGGCTCGGTAGTTAGCACTGTTGCCTTGCAGTGCTGGGGTACTAGGCTCAAATCCCATATAGGACATCATCAACCTTGAAAAACTCCATACGGACATCACCTTTGATCAGATTTGAATCTACAACGGCAGCAGTGCTGACAACTGAGCCACCACTCTTTCCTTCCCTATCCTCCCTCTCCCACCTCCCCCCAGTGTGGGGAAGATGATGATGCTCTACTCCTTCTCCTTCTTCATCCTCTTCCTTTCCTCCTTCTCCAGAGAGGGAAGAGACAGAAGTTTGATGGCTCAGTGGCTAGCACTGTTGCCTTGTAACACTGGAGCTCTAGGTTCATGTCTGACTATGGACAACTTCTGTATGAATGTTGTATGTTCTCATTATGTTTATTCTTCTCTTTCTTCTCCTCTGCAGAAAGGAGAAGAAAAAAACATGCATGGTGGCTCAGTGGTTGACACTGCTGCTTGTAGTGCTGCAGTTACAGGTTTAAATCTGACCATTGGTGATATCTGTATGGTTTTTTTAAGGTTGATGTTACCTTGATGAGAGATGATCCTAGGAGCCCAGAATTGCAAGGAAATAAAAAAACAGATTGCTTTCTACTTCCATCTGCCTCCAAGTACAACGCAATTAAAAAGGATCTACCCAGTCAGCGCTTTTGATCCATGGTGACAAATGAACTGGAGGCAGAAAATACTGATCCGGACTGAAACTGAAGACTTGTTGGTTCAATACATTTCTATGGGCTAAACCTAAATTCATTACTGAAGACAACCTGGTTCCCCTCCATACCAATCCAGTTTTGTCATTCATGACACCACTGCAAACAGAGGCAACAGTGGTTGAGTGTCTAGGGCCGTACATGTAATGGGAGCCGTGAGACCAAATGTCCTCCAGCCAAGCACAGGGAAATATTTCCGACAGACACAGGGGTGTAACGATGGCGCCCCCGTCTCTGGATAATGAAACAGTTGGAGTTGTTTGTGGTTGTCGCATGATAAGACGATCCTCTCTACAGGTGGTCTGTCGAAGGCGTCCGGAGCCCGTTCGTCTTATGTGCGTGCCATCATGCATTCACTGGTCCCAACACCTCCTAACAATCTGGTGAGAACGGCCGGTGGGGGACAATTCATCTATACAACCATCCAGCTTCTCACATCCCAATAATGCGCCCCTCTCAGACTCTGGTAATGGGGTGAAATCTCTGCATTGTACAGGCATCTAGTGGTCAACAAGCTCTACACAAGCAGAAGAAGAGGTCACTACATACAAGGAGCCTCTGAGAGCCTTTAATATGCCAAGGGGGGAACCACTTTTAGGGCTTCAGGTGGCAAGACCGTCCATCTAATCATGCCACAACTCTCACCATTGGCATAACTGCCTGAAATGTAACGGCAGCAGAAAGACAACTCCTTCTAGGGGCTGGATTTTTTTTTTTTACAAAGATTGTATTTAGATAGTACAAACTTAGATTAGACAGTTTTAAAATGTGCCAGTTATCACAGTGATCTGCCGTATGACAGTGTAGTGTAACTCTATACCACCTATTAGTAGGCCCAATATATGCAATTTTTGGACACGATATTGCATTTAGGTCATGCCCCCTTTTTTGCAAGGCTATGCCCCAAATTTTCATTAATAAATCTGTCCTTCAACGTACAGAGAGGATATCCATGTTATAATAGTGCACTATGAACTTTCACTAAAACTCTCTGTACAGAAATAAAGTGTGGAGGAATTAAGTCAAAGAGAATAAGAAGGAGATGGGGGTAAAAAAAAGCAGTCCGTCCCTTTGTCCCACACGGTTAGGGTTGTGCTGGTGTTGACCACTCTTATCTACTAGGCCAAATATTAATCTTGGCTCTGGGCCTCCTTATCTCAAGATACACACTGAGTAAAAGTTGAGGTTCCTGCACCAAGAACATATCATGATGGAGTAAGTCTCTTAAATATCCACTCATTGTGGTAGATTCTTCTAGGATCTGCATTGTGGACTGGACGCTGCAGGGCTCTGGTCAGGGGGATGGAAGGATCCGATAAATACAAGGATCATGTCTGCTCCGGTAGGAGGCACACTGTTAATCTTTAACCAGCTATAAATCAAGGTATGCCATCTCACTGCTGATTACAAACGGTACTTATAGCCCTGGTCAAGCTGAAGAGCCTCTACGTTCTCATTACCTCTGGTTGAGGAACATCCAACCTAATAATGGCTTTCAATGGGACCTATGAGCTGCAATCCCAGGAAAACTTTGAACCTTTCATGAAAGCCATAGGTAAGTAAAATACTGTAATGTATAGAGGGGCATCCGATCAACGGGATCTGTAGTCTAAATGATTAAGAGTATTAAAAATGTTACTTTAACCCCTTAATGACGCGGCCCTTTTTTCCAATTTTCATTTTTTCCTCCCCACTTTTAAGAAAGTCATAGCCCTTTTATTTATCCCTCGACAAAAGCTGTTTGAGGGTTTATTTTTTGCGGGACGAGTTGTACTTTTCAATGGTGCTATTGGAGTGATATGGAAAAAAATGAAGTTCCGCCATCTTTGGGATGTGGAGGTTGTTTTTACAGTGTACACAATCTGCAGAACTATCAGGATAACTTTATTCTGTGGTCAGTGGGATTACAACAATTCCAAATTTATACCATTTAAATTTTTTGCTGTACTGCTATGAAAAAAATCGATATCTTCTGACAGCCATAACTGTTCTATTGTTCCATCAGCATATTTGTGTAGCCGCTGGGTTTTTGCAGGATGTCCTGTGGTTTCTATTGCTACTATTTTGGATTACATATGACTTATTGATTATTTTTTATTACAATATTTCTTGGAGACGGGGCGAGCAAAATAACGCAGTTCTGAGGTTGTGTTTTTTTTTATTTTAAGCTGATGTTCACCGTGTTCGGTTAATAATGCATTACTTTGATAGATTGGACTTTTTCTGACGCAGCAATAGTAAATATGTTTCGTGTGTTTTTGTTTTGATGTTTTAATTATTCATATAGGAAAACGAAATAAATAATAAAAACCTTTTTTTTTTTTTTTACAAATTTTTACATTTTTTTTTTAGTTCCCATGGGGACTTTCAACTTGCAATTGTTTGAACTCTCATTGTATTGCATTATACCGCATTCTAACAGGCAATCTATCAAGCAACGCCACAGGCATGGCTTGATAGGCAATAAGCCATGGCAGCCCTCGGGGCCTTGGAGAAAGTCCCAGGCTGCCATGGCAACCGAACGACACCTCGCAAACTCAACACAGAGGTGGGGGGAGCGTTCAGGACCATGGAATACCAATCGGGGCATTTAAATACTGCTGTCAGAACTGACAGTAACATTTAAAGTGTTAAAGGGCTAACAGCTGGCACCCGCATGCTCCATAAAGCCCCAAACCCCATGACGTAATTGTACGTCCTGTGGGGTTAAGGAGTTAAAGGGGTATGCCAATGATTCGAAGTGAAAGTTATAATGTTCATAAGGCGATAACGGGTAATTTTGCAATATAATGTTATAGCATGTTTTACAAAGCTGGAATATAATAGTTACGACCTGTAACATAGTAACACGGTAGGTTAGGCTGGATGAAGACAATGTCCATCTGGTTCAGCCTGCTTCAACCTCCTTGTTGATCCAGAGGAAGGCTAAAAGACTCCAAGAGGCAGAAGCCAATTAGCCCTATTGGGGAAAAAATTCCTTCCCCACTCCATAATGGCAGTCAGAATAATCCCTGGATCAACCTCTATAGCCGTGATGGCGAACCTATGACACACGTGTCAGCACTGATATGCGTAGCTATAGTCGCTGACACGCGGCCGCTCACCCTGTTAATGAATACCGGCCGGGGCCAGGGCTCCCCTGCTGGTATTCACTAACCAGCACTACTAGCAGCGCTTATCCCGGTGCACACTGTGATGTCAGTGTGCAGCCAGGATCCTCCTACCCCCGTCCCCCGACATCTCCTACCTGTTGGTTCCGCGAGAGCGTCCGGGGGAGGAGGCGTCCTGCAACACACTGACGTCACAGTGTGCGCCGGAGATCATTGCTGCTGGCGGCGCGCCAGGCACAGGAGGAGTGGAGCTTCCACAAGGTAAGTACGTGGGTCTCGTGGGGGGGCAGTCACCGCTGGCGGACCGCTGTAAGGGGGCAGTCACTGCTGGGGGGCCCTTGTAAGGGGGCAGATAACACTGGGGGGCCTCTGTTGGGGGCAGATAATGCTGAGGGGCCTCTGTGGGGGGGCAGATAACACTGGGGGCCTCTGTGGGGAGCAGATACTGCTGGGGGCCTCTGTGGGGGGCAGATACTGCTAAGGGCTGCTGTGGGGGGCAGATACTGCTGGGGGCCGCTGTGGGTGGCGCTGTCGCTGTTGGGGGGCCGCTGTGGGGGCGCTGTCACTGCTGGGGGCCACTGTGGGGGTCGCTTTCACTGCTGGGGGCTGCTGTGGGGGGGCGCTGACGCCGCCGGGGGCTCATCATTATTGAGATAAGTGAGGGGGAGGCTGGAAGAGGTGAGGGCCTGTGCTATGGGTGTTTTGGGTTTATTAAATACAGTTATATATTACAATCATACATATTTGTTATTTTAACTATAAATATCATGAATTTATGGATTTTTTCTCGAAGTGACACACCACCCGAGTTATGCTCGTTTTTGTTGCGAATTTTGACACACCGAGCTCAAAAGGTTGCCTATCACTGCTCTAATGGTTCCTACCTATGGAATAATACCTGCGGAATAAGTTGGCGCTATACAAATAAAGATTATTATTATTATTACCTAAATGTAAGACCCGGATCAACAACCCGCTGGTCACTTAATGTCTATATCTTGTAATATCCTTCCGCTCTAGAAAGACATCTAGTCCCCTCTTAAACTCCTCCATGGATTTTGCCATCACCACTTCCTCAGGCAGAGAGTTCCACAGTCTCACTGCTCTCACAGTAAAGAACCCTCTCCTATGTTGGCGATGAAACCAGCTTTCTTCTAGACATAGCGGATGCCCTCTCGTTACCATTGCAGCCCTGGGTATAAACAGATCATGGGAGAGATCCTTGTATTGTCCCCTAATGTGTTTATACATAGTTATTTGATCGCTCCTTAATAGAGATGAGCGAGCACCAAAATGCTCGGGTGCTTGTTACTCGAGTCGAACTTTCAGTGATGCTCGAGAGTTCGTTTCGAGTAACGAACCCCATTGAAGTCAATGGGCGACTCGAGCATTTTTGTATATCGCCGATGCTCGCTAAGGTTTTCATTTGTGAAAATCTGGGAAATTCAAGAAAGTGATGGGAACGACACAGAAACGGATAGGGCAGGCGAGGGGCTACATGTTGGGCTGCATCTCAAGTTCACAGGTCCGACTATTAAGCCACAATAGTGGCAAGAGTGAGCCCCCCCCCCCCCCCCCCCCACTGTCAGCATAAAGATCGTTCTCCTCTGCCACAGCTGTAACAGCTGTGGCAGAGAAGAATGATGTTAGCCCATTGAATTCAATGGAGCCGGCAATACAGCTGGCTCCATTGAAAGCAATGGGCTGCCGGCGATCGCGGGATGAATTGTCGGGAAGGGGTTAAATATATAAGCCCTTCCCTGCAATTCATCCAGAAATGTGTAAAAATAAAAAATATATATATACTCACCTGGTCCCGGCAGACGGAGTTCAGCGCGGCCAGCGGCAGTCCTCCTGAACTGCTCTGAACAGCTGTGAGTAGTATTCAGCAGCCGGGGATTTAAAATCCCCGCCTGCTGAATGAGCTGCCTCTAATTGGTCACAGCCTGACCAATCAGAGGCAGATTCCACTCACACACCCATTTATGAATTTATGAATGGGTGAGTGACTGCTGCCTCTCATCTGATTGGTCCCGCTGAGCCAATCAGAGGCAGCAGTCACACACACATTCATAAATTCATAAATGGGTGTGTGAGTGGAATCTGCCTCTGATTGGTCAGGCTGTGACCAATTAGAGGCAGCTCATTCAGCAGGCGGGGATTTTAAATCCCCGGCTGCTGAATACTACTCACAGCTGTTCAGAGCAGTTCAGGAGGACTTCCCCTGGCCGCGCTGAACTCCATCTGCCGGGACCAGGTGAGTATATATATATATTTTTTTTTTACACATTTCTGGATGAATTGCAGGGAAGGGCTTATATATTTAACCCCTTCCCGACAATTCATCCCGCGATCGCCGGCAGCCCATTGCTTTTAATGGAGCCGGCTGTATTGCCGGCTCCATTGAATTCAATGGGCTAACATCGTTCTGCCGGGACAAGGTAAGTATATATATATTTTTTTTTTACACATTTCTGGATGAATTGCAGGGAAGGGCTTATATATTTAAGCCCTTCCCGACAATTCATCCCGCGCTCGCCGGCAGGCCATTGCTTTCAATGGAGCCGGCTGTATTGCCGGCTCCATTGAATTAAATGGTCAGTGCTTGTTTAATCGAGACGAGTACCGCATGGTGTTCATCTCGAGCACCCTAATACTCGAACGAGCATCAAGCTCGGACAAGTATGCTCGCTCATCTCTACTCCTTAACGATCTTTTTTCCAGGGTGAATAATCCCAGTTTGGATAGCCTCTCTGGGTATTCCAGTCCCTTCATTCCATTTATTAATTTAGTTGCCCTTCTTTGAACCCCCTCAAGCACTGCAACATCTTTCCTGAGCACCGGGTGTCCAGAACTGTACACAGTATTCCATGTGGGGCCTGACAAGTGCCTTACATAGTGGAAGAATAATGTTCTCGTCCCTCGCCCCTATACCTCTTTTAATGCACCCCAATACCTTACTAGCTTTTGCAGCAGCTGACTGGCATTAGTTGCTCCAGTTAAATCTACAATTCACTAGTACACCCAGGTCTTTTTCCATCTCACTTTTCCCTCGCTGTACCCCATTTAGTGTATATTGGTGACATCCGTTTCTCCTGCCCATGTGCATAACCTTACATTTATCAACATCGAACTTCATTTGCCATTTTTCTACCCAAGCCCCCAGTTTATCTAGGTCCGTTTGTAGCCGTACCTTGTCCTCTATTGCATTAATTATCATGCATAACTTTGTATCATCTGCAAATATTGATATTTTGCTCTGCAGCCCCTCTATCAGGTCGTTGATAAATATAGTGAACAGAATGGGGCCTAGGACTGAACCCTGTGGCACCCCGCTAGCAATGGTGGCCCTATCAGAGTATGAACCATTTATTACCACCCTCTGCTTTCTATCTCTGAGCCAATTCTTTACCCAGTTACACACATTTTCACCCAATCCGAGCTGTCTCATTGTATATATCAACCTATTATGCGGTACTGCGTCAAATGTCTAAGAGAAGTCCAGATATACGAGATCAATAGACTCTCCCAGGTCCAGCCTAGAGCTTACTTCATTGTAGAAGCTGATCAGATTGGTCTGACATGATCGACCCCTCATGAACCCATGCTGGTGAGGAGTTATTTCGTTGTTCTCCTTGAGGTATTCTAGGATGGTATCTCCCAGAAACCCCTGGAATATTTTTCCAGTTATTGAAGTGAGACCCACCGTCCTGTAATTTCCAGGCTCTCTTTTGGACTCCCTTGTATATTGGAACCACATTGGCAATGCGCCAATCCAATGATACAACCCCGGTCTTGATAGTATTCATAAATATTCACTTAGTTCCCTTAGGACCCTTGGTTGTATTCCATCTGTAGGCTCCAATGTTACTGGTCGGGCATGCTCAGTGCCTTCACATTCTGTAATGATGACACAGTTTATACAGTTGTAAATATGCACTTATCAGTAACTGGCAATGGGGCATTGTGGGAGATGTAGTTTTAAATAATTTGGAAACCTGGAGCTAACTGGAAAGCTGCGGTGGCACAGGTTGGTAAAATTCAGTTTGATGATTTAGATGGACGTTTGGACTAATAGCAATAAGTGGGAACATTAGGGAAATTTTGAAAACTTTGCCCAGTCTCCAGAATATCCCTTTAACATCTCCTGGTGACTGTCTTAATAGAGTTGCTGTAGAAAATTCTTGCATTTGGATTTTCAAGAAACTCAGTGATGTATTTGTTATAATTATCACAACTTCTTTGATTGCAATCATCCACATTTTTGCTGCTCTTAAGCTGCATATACAGTTTGGATACACCGCTGAGTCACTTTGTTATGACCACATTCTACTTGTGATGTCTGTAGTGCATTGCCCATGAAGGATGTGACATATCTCACATATCTCTCACTGTTGTCATGGGTAAAGGGTGGCAGTATTTCTCAAAGAGTACAGTTTGTGAACTGTTTGCATGTCGATATGGTGAAAGTTTATAGTGGCTGGACAAACGACAGCAATGCGAACAACTAACGTGGAAACTGTGGAGCACCACATGCTGTTGATGTGAGAGGTGAGCATTGGCTACAAAGGTGCACAAGGGCCGACCGTTGCACTACAGTGGAGCAGCTTACCATGAAAAGAACCGGGGGACTACCAGACATGTCTGAAACAATGGTTCAACAAACCCTATTGAATATTGGGCTCCAAAGTAGATGAATGGTCACTGCACCTACGCAGAATTTGCATGGCAGTATCAGAATTGGACCACTGCTGACTTGCAAAGGGTTGTCTTCTCCAATGAGTCATGTTTTCTGCTTTGTTAAATAGACGGAGATTAGCGTGTCAGGCGAGAAACATCAGAGAACAAATACTCTGCAGCCATTGCTGGAAGAACCCAAGCTGGTGGCAGTTGCGTTATGGTCTGGGGTATTCTCTGGGCCTGCTCATCCATGTGGAGGATACTCTGCACTAATTTGGTTATAAATCCATCCTTGCAGATCACGTACACCAATACATGCTGTTTGCCTTCTCTGGGGCAGATGGGATCTTCCAGCAAGACAATTCGACATGTCACATGGCTAGAAATGTCCGACAGTGGCTGCAAGAGCATGATCAAGACTTCCAAGTCCCTGAATTCCCCCAGACTTGAACCCGATTGAGCATCTGTGGAACAACCTTGATCGTCCTGTTTGCTTTATGTATCCTTCCCACACACCCTCCACCGACGGTGGGATGCAGTCGGAATGGCACCAGATACCAGAAACAACCTACCAGCACCTTATTGAGTCACTCCAAGCCCGTCTAGCTACTGCACGTATGGCACACAAAGGTTACTCTGGATATTAGCTGATGGTCATAATAAAGTGACTTGACTCTGTAGCTGTCAGTGAAAACAACTATTTTTCCCATCTCCAGCATTAACTTGCAAGCTCCACTAGATCGAACAATCATGTCTTTAGGAACTCAGGATCCGGGCATGTTGAAATCCAACACGCCTGATCCTTTTTTCCTCCAACCTTTGCCATCAGGAGACATCCCTCCCATATACATTGCATAGTCAGCCGGTCCTGCCAAAATCAACGGATTCAGTCAACTTTGATGTAATGTGTATAGGCAACTTTATCCTCATTTTTATCAACTGTTCCAAGAATTATTATCACTGTACCTTCTTACAATATCCATAATATCTCCAAGATCAGATATCTTCAGTCTTCATGTACTGAATTCAGTTTCAGTTGGCCAATGTTTTGCTTGATTTGGTGCGCTTTTATTAATATTCACAGCATAATCAAATCTTCACCACCACAAGTTCCAAGGTATTGATACTTGCACTAGCTTTTACATCCATAGGGAACCAAATAATCCACCATAGCTTGAAAATGTCTGATCTTGACATTGCGTTTCTGAGCACCCAAACATTTATTGTATCGGTTTCCCGGTTTACTATTTATAAACCTTTTTAGTTTTTGTTGAGAACTTACAATGTTATGGACCCATTTGGTCCTTTCTCGCTGGTGCTAAAGGGACAGCACAACTGCAAAAACAATCGTCCATTAATCGTACTTAGTATCCATGTCTCCAAGAGTCCTGCATTCCTACTTAAAATTTTTGTAGGCAGAACATCCAGTCTTATCTAGATAAGGTTTTTTCAATCTATCTGTTTCTTCTAGGTCTTCCTGATGACTTGATCCAGAAAGGAAAAGATATCAAGAGCGTAACTGAGATTGTACAGAACGACAATCACTTTGTGGTCAAGGTGACTACAGGATCTAGGGTCCAAAGTAATGAGTTCACTATTGGAAAGGAGACCGAAATTGAAAATTTGACTAATGAAAAAATTAAGGTAAGTCTGTCATCCTTTTAATCAACCTGATAATGGACAGTCTACATAAACAGCTAAGGGTGCTTTAACATGGGACAATCTGTCCAGTGTAAAAGGACGCTAATTCTTACACCATGTTCCTTCAACTTTGTATCTTATGTCTCAACCCTAAACATGACATTGATTGTTTATACTTTTATTGATAATTATATCCATATTATCTCACATCATCTTTACTCTTCTGTCCCTTTTCTGTTGCCTGTACACATTACATAGAAGGTAGATAGCTTATAGACAACCAGTTGTACTTTGCTTTTGACATAGTTCTTAGAAGAATGGCTGTCCAGAAGGAAGGTCTCCAGAAACTAGATGCCAGAAAATGTTCTTCTTTCTCCCATCCTACTTAGTGCTACCTTTATCTGTTTCTTTTCCATTGTCTCTCCGGGTAATACCTGCTCATTGAGCAACTGTCATTTATGATACCATAACTACCTTCTATAGGAACAGTAATCACATAGGCCCTCTGGTAGTACCTTATCTCCTGCTGTAACATCAGCTGATAGGGTAGACCAATTATATTACCTGGCAGACCATCACAAGCCCATCTGTTACATATTTGAAATCCATAAAGAAATGTATGTATCAGATTATTCTCTGATATAACTTTAACTGTCTTTTTTTTTCTAGGCTACTGTTAATTTGGTGGATGGAAAATTAGTCGTAAAACTTAAAGAAGTCACTTCTGTCACTGAGCTTTCAGGAGATCTTCTTATCAGTGTAAGATTACTGTAATGGGTTAAGAATAAAGATGAGCGAACGTACTTGTCCGAGCTTGATATTCGTGCGAATATTAGGGTGTTCGGGATGCTCGTTACTCGTAACGAGTACCATGCAGTGTTCCGGTTACTTTCAGTTTCCTCTCTGAAACGTTAGCGCGCTTTTCTGGCCAATTGAAAGACAGGGAAGGCATTACAACTTCCCCCTGTGACGTTCAAGCCCTATACCACCCCCCTGCTGTGAGTGGCTGGGGCGATCAGATGTCACCCGAGTATAAAAGTCGGCCCCTCCCGCGGCTCGCCACACATGCCTTGTGAGTTAGCTGAGGGACAGTGGTATCGTGCTGGAGCTGCTGTAGGGAGAGCGTTAGGAGTCAGTGTAGGCTTCAAGAACCCCAACGGTCCTTCTCAGGGCCACATCTAATAGTGTGCAGTACTGTGTTAGCACTGTATTTTTTTTTTTTTTTTCAAAATTGGATCTGCAGAGCATTGCGCCCTGCAATAGGGACAGAAGTGGTGGTTAGGCAGGGAGAGTGTTAGCAGTGAGTGTAGGCTTCAAGAACCCCAACGGTCCTTTCTAGGGCCACATCTATCCGTGTGCAGTACTGTCCAGGCTGCTGTTAGCAGTGTTGCATTTTTTTTTTTTTTTCTCAAAACCGGCTGTGCAGACCATTGCACCCGGCATTAATACTACAGGGATAGAATTGTGTAGGCAGGGCCAGAAGACATACATTATTCATTGAATAGACGCAGTGTGGCTTGTCCTTTGAAAAACAAGGGGAAAAATTGTATTTCGCCTGCCTCTGACAGTCCTCAGGGCTCTGGGTACGTGTGTGCTGCGTGCAGAACGTTAAAAAAAATCAGACGCAGCCAGCCACGTTTTACTACAGGCTTGCGCCAATTTTTTTCCTGCATGGGAAATCCCTGATCTGCTGGAGCCAATAACTTTGCATCACTGCAGATCTCTGACACATTTGCAGGGCCACAACACAGTTATTAAACTTAGTAGTATTCATTGAATAGACGCAGTGTGGCTTGTCCTTTGAAAAACAAGGGAAAAAATTGTATTTCGCCTGCCTCTGACAGTCCTCAGGGCACTGGGTACGTGTGTGCTGCGTGCAGAACGTTAAAAAAAATCAGACGCAGCTAGCTACGTTTTACTGCAGGCTTGCGCCAATTTTTTTCCTGGATGGGAAATCCCTGATCTGCTGGAGCCAATAACTTTGCATCACTGCAGTTCTCTGACACATTTGCAGGGCCACAACACAGTTATTAAACTTAGTAGTATTCATTGAATACACGCAGTGTGGCTTGTCTTTTGAAAAACAAGGGAAAAAATTGTATTTTGGCTGCAGGCTTGCGCCACTTTCTTTCCTGCCTGGGAAATCAAATCACTGGTAATACACCATGCTGAGGGGTAGGGGTAGGCCTATAGGACGTGGACGCGGGCGAGGACGCGGAGGCCCAAGTCAGGGTGTGGGCACAGGCCGAGCCAGTGTGGTGGCCAGGGGTAGAGGCAGGGCCAGACCGAATAATCCACCAACTGTTTCCCAAAGCGCCCCCTCGCGCCATGCCACCCTGCACAGGTCAAGGTGCTCTACGGTGTGGCAGTTTTTCACAGAGACGCCTGACGACCGACGAACAGTGGTGTGCAACCTTTGTCGCGCCAAGATCAGCTGGGGAGGCACCACCAACAGCATGCGCAGGCATATGATGGCCAAGCACCCCACAAGGTGGGACGATGCCCGTTCACCGCCTCCGGTTTGCACCACTGCCTCTCCCCCTGTGCCCCAACCTGCCACTGAGATCCAACCCCCCTCTGAGGACACAGGCACTACCGTCTCCTGGCCTGCACCCACACCCTCACCTCCGCTGTCCTCGGCCCCATCCAGCAATGTCTCTCAGCGTAGCGCCACAGTTTGAGCGCAAGCGCAAGTACGACGCCACGCACCCGCACGCTCAAGCGTTAAACGTGCACATTGCAAAATTGATCAGCCTAGAGATGCTGCCGTATAGGCTTGTGGAAACGGAGGCTTTCAAAAGCATGATGGCGGCGGCGGCCCCGCGCTACTCAGTTCCCAGTCGCCACTACTTTTCCCGATGTGCCGTCCCAGGCCTGCACGACCACGTCTCCCGCAACATTGTACACGCCCTCACCAACGCGGTTACTGCCAAGGTCCACTTAACAACAGACACGTGGACAAGCACAGGCGGGCAGGGCCACTATATCTCCCTGACGGCACATTGGGTGAATTTAGTGGAGGCTGGGACAGAGTCAGAGCCTGGGACCGCTCACGTCCTACCCACCCCCAGAATTGCAGGCCACAGCTCGGTGGTGGTATCTGCGGCGGTGTATGCTTCCTCCACTAAAGCACCTTCCTCCTCCTCCTCCAACGCAACCTCTGTCTCGCAATCAAGATGTGTCAGCAGCACGTTGCCAGCAGTCGGTGTAACGCGGCGTGGCAGCACAGCGGTGGGCAAGCGTCAGCAGGCCGTGCTGAAACTACTCAGCTTAGGAGAGAAGAGGCACACGGCCCACGAACTGCTGCAGGCTCTGACAGAGCAGACCGACCGCTGGCTTGCGCCGCTGAGCCTCCAACCGGGCATGGTTGTGTGTGACAACGGCCGTAAGCTGGTGGCGGCTCTGCAGCTCGGCAGCCTCACGCACGTGCCATGCCTGGCCCATGTGTTTAATTTGGTGGTTCAGCGCTTTCTGAAAAGCTACCCCCACTTGTCATACCTGCTCGGAAAGGTGCGCCAGCTCTGCGCACATTTCCGCAAATCCCACACGCACGCTGCCACCCTGCGGACACTGCAACATCGGTTTAATCTGCCAGTGCACCGACTGCTGTGCGATGTGCCCACACAGTGGAACTCTACGCTCCACATGTTGGCCAGACTCTATGAGCAGCGTAGAGCTATAGTGGAATACCAACTCCAACTTGCGCGGCGCAGTGTGAGTCAGCCTCCTCAATTATTTACAGAAGAGTGGCCCTGGTTGGCAGCCATCTGCCAGGTCCTTGGAAAATTTGAGGAATCTACCCAGGTGGTGAGCGGCGATGCTGCAATCATTAGCGTCACCATTCCTCTGCTATGCATCTTGAGAAGTTCCCTGCAAAGCATAAAGGCAGACGCTTTGCGCTCGGAAACAGAGCCGGGGGAAGACAGTATGTCGCTGGATAGTCAGAGCACCCTCCTGTCTATATCTCAGCGCGTTCAGGAGGAGGAGGAGCATGAGGAGGATGAGGAGGAGGGGGAAGAGACAGCTTGGCCCACTGCTGATGGTACCCATGCTGCTTGCCTGTCATCCTTTCAGCGTGTATGCGCTGAGGAGGAGGAAGAGGAGGAGGAGGAGGATCCTGAAAGTGATCTTCCTAGTGAAGACAGCCATGTGTTGCGTACAGGTACCCTGGCACACATGGCTGACTTCATGTTAGGATGCCTTTCTCGTGACCCTCGCGTTACACGCATTCTGGCCACTACGGATTACTACGTGTACACACTGCTCGACCCACGGTATAAGGAGAGCCTTTGCACTCTCATTCCTGAAGAGGAAAGGGGTTCGAGAATGATGCAATACCACAGGGCGCTGGTGGACAAACTGATGGTAAACTTCCCATCCGACAGCGCTAGTGGCAGAAGGCGCAGTTCCGAGGGCCAGGTAGCAGGGGAGGCGCAGAGATCATGCAGCATGTACAGCGCAGGCAGGGGAACATTCTCCAAGGCCTTTGCCAGCTTTATGGCTCCCCAGCAAGACTGTGTCACCGCTCCCCAGTCACGGCTGAGTCGGCGGGAGCACTGTAAAAGGATGGTGAGGGAGTACGTAGCCGATCGCACGACCGTCCTCGGTGACGCCTCTGCCCCCTACAACTACTGGGTGTCGAAGCTGGACACGTGGCCTGAACTCGCGCTGTATGCCCTGGAGGTGCTTGCTTGTCCTGCGGCTAGCGTCTTGTCAGAGAGTGTGTTTAGTGTGGCTGGGGGAATCATCACGGATAAGCGTACCCACCTGTCAACCGACAGTGCCGACAGGCTTACACTCATCAAGATGAACAAAGCCTGGATTTCCCCAGACTTCTCTTCTGCACCAGCGGACAGCAGCGATACGTAAGCAATACGTATTATGCACCCGCAGATGGAAGCATCGTTCTCTCTCACCATCCAAAACGGGGACATTTCTGCTTCATCAATCTGTGTATAATATTCCTCCTCCTCCTCCTCCTGCTCCTCCTCCTGAAACCTCACGTAATCACGCCGAACGGGCAATTTTTCTTAGGGCCACAAGGCTCACTCATATAATTTTTCTAAACAATTTTTATACGTTTCAATGCTCTTAAAAGCGTTGAAACTTTAACTTGAACCAATTTTTCGTTAAACTGGGCTGCCTCCAGGCCTAGTTACCACTTAAGCCACATTAACCAAAGCGATTAATAGGTTTCACCTGCCCTCTTGGTTGGGCATGGGCAATTTTTCTGAGGTACATTAGTACTGTTGGTACACCAATTTTTGTGGGCCCTCGCCTACAGTGTAATCCAATTAATTTTTTGCCCACCTGCATTACAGCTGACGTTACATCAGCTGTGTTGGGCAATGCAATGGGATATTTCTGTGTATCGCCGGTGGGTTCCAGGGAGCCACCCATGCCGTGGGTCCACAGGGAATTATAAATGCATCTGTTTCCACTTGTAAAGAACCCCAGTCTGACTGGGGCATGCAGTGTGGGCCGAAGCCCACCTGCATTAAGCACGACATTACTACCTCAGCTGTGTTGGGCAATGCAATGGGATATTTTTGTGTATCGCCGGTGGGTTCCAGGGAGCCACCCATGCTGTCGGTCCACAGGGACTTCACAATAGGGAGTTGTACCTGCCTGTGTCTATGAATTAAAAAGCCCGGTCTGACTGGGGCATGCAGAGACACCT